>NC_079196.1:12326872-12626872 GCF_029499605.1 Hyla sarda | reverse complement strand
GAGCTGTAGTTCTGGACTGTAAACTGGAAGCGTGTGGACGTGTCCTGCAGAGGATCGCACCCCAGGAGTGGTGTAGACAGGCTGCTTCCCCCCAGAGGGGTTTGTGTCTTAGTGCCCCCCTGTTTTATACCCCCCGTACCCCCAATGCCTCTCTGATCTTATACAGTTGGCCGCTCAGGATCCTTTCATCGTGGACACACAGAGACGACATCCCTGCTCTGACCCTCCCCGTCACCTCGTCCAGTATTAATTCGCCTCTGTCCAGCGTCTTTTCGTTGACCGGTCCCTGAGCTGCGGCGTATAGCGCCCCCCTCTGCTCAGAGCCTTTGATGTTCCTGTTTCTTGGCCTCTGTGGATCAGGGAGTCTTCTCAGCCGCGGTTGGAACGTCCCGCTCCGGATGCCACCACAATCTGCTTTTGTTTTGGATTGTGTTTTACAAATGAGGATTAACCCTTTCCCTGCACATGCTGCCTCTGGGGATAGACTGGGGTAGGTGGGCCATGATATTAACCCCTCTCCTGCTGCTTCCTGTCAGGTGTGTACTTGTAGACTCTCTACCTGTTGGGGTGAAGCTTGCGCAGTAGCTGGAGGAGGATGGCTTCTCTGTACAGTATATGAGTGGTGCCTTATCTCTCTTCTGAATGTCGTCTTCCAATCCGTGTGACCGGCGATGGCCGGGGCGTCTACTCCTGCGCTGAGAGAACAGACGTCCTACAAACCGTGTGATGGAAGAATGAGAATAAATTGTGAATTGTCTCTGTCCTGAGTCATTTCTTGTGATGCTGAAATAACTGACCTAGGGATGTGTGAAGAACGCGTCCGCCATCATCAGAGGTGTTACCGTCACCCCTCAGGAATTTGTCTTATTCTGCCTGTTACATCATGTTTTATCCTGCAGTCACCTCCAGAGCTGCACTCACTATTCTGCTGTTACAATCATGTCTTATCCTCCAGAGCTGCACTCACTATTCTGCTGTTACAATCATGTCTTATCCTCCAGAGCTGCACTCACTATTCTGCTGTTACAATCATGTCTTATCCTCCAGAGCTGCACTTACTATTCTGCTGTTACATCATGTCTTCTCCAGTCACCTCCAGAGCTGCACTCACTATTCTGCTGTTACATCAGGTATTATCCTCCAGTCACCTCCAGAGCTGCACTCACTATTCTGCTGTTACATCACATCTTATCCTCCAGCGCTGCACTCACTATTCTGCTGTTACATCACATCTTATCCTCCAGCGCTGCACTCACTATTCTGCTGTTACATCATGTTTTATTGTCCAGTCACCTCCAGAGCTCCTCTCACTATTCTGCTGTTACATCATGTCTTCTCCTCCAGTCACCTCCAGAGCTGCACTCACTATTCTGCTGTTAAATTTTTTCTTATCCTCCAGAGCTGCTCTCACTATTCTGCTGTTACATCATGTCTTATCCTCCAGTCACCTCCAGAGCTGCACTCACTATTCTGCTGTTACATCATGTTTTATTGTCCAGTCACCTCCAGAGCTGCTCTCACTATTCTGCTGTTACATCATGTCTTCTCCAGTCACCTCCAGAGCTGCACTCACTATTTTGCTGTTACATTGTGTCTTATCCTCCAGAGCTGCACTCACTATTCTGCTGTTACAATCATGTCTTATCCTCCAGAGCTGCACTCACTATTCTGCTGTTACATCATGTCTTATCCTCCAGTCACCTCCAGAGCTGCCAATTGTTGTTAGAAGCAAACTATAGTTTATCTACATCTTACGCTCAATTGCGGACATTTATCAAAACCTGTACAGAGGAAAAGTGGAGCAGTTATCATAGCAACCAATCAGATTGCTTCTTTTATTTTTGCTGCCTATAAAAAAATAAAAACATGAAAGAAGCAAACTGCTCCACTTTTTTCTGCACAGGTTTTGATAATTCTCCTCAAATGTCCCAAAATGTACTGCTTACCTGCAGCCATGCACAGTCCGGCTGACCAGCACTGTGGCCTCGTTCACACAAATTCCGGGATGATTCGGAGTACAGTAGCCACCCATTGGAATCAGTGCTGATCGCTGTGGACAGTAAACGCCGTCCCATTCACTGGGAACTTGTTCATTTACTTACATCCTACCAGCAGCACAGATGTACCTGTTAACTGGTACACGTAGTTAAAGGGGTATTCCAGGAATTTTTTTTATTTGACTATGCTACAGGGGCTGTAAAGTTAGTGTAGTTCATAATATAGTGTCTGTACCTGTGTGTGACGGTTTTCTCACAATTCTTATGTGATTTTCACCCCAATATTTATTTTTACCAGCATACAAAATGACTGTTGTCTTAGATTTTTCCCAGCTTGCAATGCAGTCGAGACCTGACATCACTAGTCAGCTGATGACAGGGAAGCCTGTCTGCTTCAATGGGTGGAGGGATCAATCTGCAACTAATGCAACAGCCGTAGGCACCCTGATTGAAAACCACAGGTCTTTTGAATGGATGCAACTCATTTATGTATTAATGGGTGGGGTGTCTGATGTGTGGGAGGGAGGAAGATGGAATTGTGGGATTTGTAGTCAAAAAAAGAAAAGTCAAGCAGGAAATACCAGCTCACAAAAAGCTAGCCACAGTGTTATGGTAATCTCACAACATAGCCATTTATCCCCAAGACAAGTGCAGATCCTTCCTAAGCATGTCCATTACTGTCTGCCAGGTACGTACTAAAATCACCTTATGGTGGAGAACCCCTTTAAAACTAACTAAAGCTCTAATGAGAGTCTCTATAAACAGGGAGACCACCCTCGGTCCTGTGTGTATTTCATCTCCCTAGGACTGGTGGTCATCTCCCTGGAGATCTACGCCACTCACTAATGCTGTTTTCTCTCTCTCTTGCAGGTCCTGGAGATTGGCTGGTGCTGTGTCCTGCTCCGGTAGTTTATCTTGCCTGCATGTCTTTGCCTGAGCACTTAGAGCGCCCTCATGCTCCGGAAGTGACGTACGTGTCACTTCCGGTACAATTGGTCTGCAGTGTGGAACTGTCTTCGCTGCTCCTTGGCCATACAATCTCCATTTCCATATCCCTCTTCCTGAGGCTTCCCTCCCAAAAATATTTTACTTTAAAAAAATATATATACCTTAAAGGGGTACTCCGCTCCCCAGCGTCCGGAAGTTTATTGTTCCGAATGCTGTGTGCGGGCTTCCGTGTTCAGGGCCGCCCAATCTGGACATCACCCCCGCCCCCTCAACGAAAGTCCATTGACTTTTGTTGAGGGGGTGGGTGTGATGTCACGATTGGGCGGCCCTGAACCTGGAAGCCCGCACACAGCGTTCGGAACAATAAACTTCCGGACGCTGGGGAGCGGAGCTCCGGAAGCAGGGAAGCTTAGTACCCCTTGAAATTTTCCCCTTCTAGAGGTCATCTCGAGGCTCCGATAGAGGGTCATGTGGCAGGAAGTCAACATAGCCTGTTGTGAATGCAGCATTTCCCTGCCAGACACTTATGAGTATTCCCGGTGTGCCAGCTGTCGCACATGCCCTCCTGATTTCTGATTCCGATCCTCTTTCCATCCAAGACGTGGTGATTTAGGTGAAGGACTATGTCAATTCTACTATGTATCAGTCTAGATTCTGTAAGAGACCTAGACATGTCTGTCCGCAGAGGGCCATGGAAGTGAAGTGAAGTGAAGTGGAGGAAGAAAAGTTCTAGACGGTTAATGGAACCCATATATCCTCTAGTGAGGATGAATCCTCTTCTTTTTCTCTGTGGTTACGATGCAGATACTTATTAAATCCATCTGGGCGGGAGACTAGGATGTAGATATAGCGTGAAGCGCCTGATTCCAGCTCTAGGGGGCGGACAATCGTTTCTCTGTTATGGAAACAGTCGAAGTATCCCGAAAAAGGAACTGGCTAACAGGCTCAAGGTGATGTTTTCCATATTGGACAAACAGCTAAAGTCTTTCACGTTCCCCATCCAGCTATTCCCATCAGAGGTCGTCTCCTTTATTTCCAAGACGTCTGGTCACAAAATATCAGGGATCCCCCTGGGTCCTAAGGATAGTGTCAGAGGGATACTCCGTTGATCTGGTGTCTTGTCCTCCGGGAAAACTTGTTGCATCAAGATGTTTGCCTCGAGAAAAGCAAAGGATCCTAAAGGCTTCAATCATGGAATATCTCCAAAAAGGGGCACTAGAGGATGTTCCTCACTCCAAATCAAAAACGGCGAATTATCCCCCTATGTTTCTCATTCCAAAACCTGTGGGGCATGGCGTATGATAATTGATTTAAGATATGTAAATTGTTACATAAGAATAAAATGTTTCCATATGGAAAATAGTAGACTTCATGGCGACATTAGGCCTAAAGGACACCTATCTTTTATATTACCGCCCATCCTGGGTCCAGGAAATACCAAATTCTGTGCTGCCCAAAGGAGTTCTCGGACATCTTCAGTTTGTAGCCCTGTCGTTTTGGAATTTCTTCAGGACCACACACATTTGGCAGGGTTGAGGTCGCTGTCGTGGCCACTCTTAGGTTCCAAGGTCTAGAGATCGCCCCACACCTGGACGACTGGCTGATCTGAAGCAATTCTTACCCAACATCTTCAGCAGGCTCTTACCTTTCTTTTTCTGGGATGGCTAATGGCACAAATCCAACATTCAGCCGTTGAAGTCTTTGTGATTTTTGGGGTTCATCATAAACTTTACCCACATGTCTCTGCACCTCTCCCCAGTGAGATGAGACAGAGTCCAAACAACTGCAGAGTTCCTATCGGTACCCAAGAGAGTAACCATTCATACGCTGATAAGAATGTTGGGACTCATGTCGGCAACCATGGATAGAGTTCCATGGGCATTATGGCATCTTCACCCTCTTCATTCAGAAGTTCTTGCCAGGTGGAATCACAGGTCGTCAGGGCTAAACAGAAGGTGTTCCCTGTCCTGCTCCAATGTCAATGTCAGAAGGTCTCTGATCCAACCCGCTTGGATCACGTTGATAATGGATGCATCCCTTTTAGGCTGGGGAGCGTATCTCGTGGAACTTCCTGTTCAAGGTGCTTGGACTCTACAGGAGTGGCAATTCTCTTCAAATCTCAGCTAGATCACAGTCGGATTTACACTCCTTCAGTTCGCTCCTAAGATACGGGACAGAGCAGTAAGAATCCAAACAGTAAATGCGATTAATGCCATAAACAAGCATGGAGGCACCAGATCATAGCCACTCCTAAAGAGAGATGGGAATGATCCTACAAAAGGCAGAATGGAATCTTACCCACTGATCTGTAGTCTACATTCATACTCTGAATGTAATAGCAAACTGTCTTAAAGGGGTACTCCAGCCCTAAGACATCTTATCCCCTATCCAAAGCATAGGGGATAAGATGTCTAATCGCGGGGGTCCTGCCGCACCCACCTCTGGGAGCTGCATGCAGTGCTGCAGCCTCTGAGTCTGCCGAGTCACAACTATGGGGCCGGAGTATCGTGACGTCACTATCTCGCATACAGCACCCACCTCTGGGAGCTGCACACAGCTCTGCAGCCTTGGAGTCTGCTGGGTCACTAGTGACGACACGACTTGGCCCCCTGTGTGTTGTCATGCCCCGCAATGCAATACTACGGGACCGGAGTATCGTGACGACACGACTCGGCCCCCTGTGTGTTGTCACGCCCCGCAATGCAAGTCTATGGGAGGGGGCGTGACGGCCATTGGCCGTCACGCCCCCCTCCCATAGACTTGCATTGCGGGGGCGGGGCGTGACGTCACACGGGGGGCCGAGTCGTGTCGTCACGATACTCCTGCCCCGTAGTAGTGATCCAGCAGACTCCAAGGCTGCAGCTCTGTGTGCAGCTCCCAGAGGTGGGTGCTGTATGCAAGATAGTGGGGGTCCCCAGTGGCAGGACCCCCACAATCAGACATGTTATCCCCTATACTTTGGATAGGGAATAAGATGTCTTAGAGCCGAAGTACCCCTTTAATGTGGGTCTTTCTTCAGGAGACTGGGCTCTTGATCTGGACATCTTTCACCAGATCACTCTACAGTGGGGCATGTGAGAGATCTCATGGCTACGAGATTCAATATCAAACTGGAAAGGTTTTGCTCCCTATACAAAGAGAACAACCCAGTAGTGATAGACGCTTCGTCCGTTTCATGGAGGTTCAGGCTGGTATACATCTTCTCTATGAAATCCTTGACACACAGGGTTCTGCTGAAAATCTTGGTTCATTTTCAACCTGACAGCCTGGAGGATTCACCAACCCCTTCTAGTAACATAAGGGCTTTCAGAGTGGGGTCCTTGTCTAATTTCTGTGCAGACTCAACAAAGAAGTCGTATTCTAGGATTCAGAACATTTTCCCAGCGTGGTGTGCCAAGAAGAAGATGACCTTTACAGATTCCTCTATTGCGTCCATTCCGCAGTTCCTTCTGGATGGCTGGTCAAGAGCCTGGTGTCTTCTACCTTAAAGGGGTACTCCGACATTTTTTTATTTTAATCAAATGGTGCTAGAAAGTTAAACAGATTTGTAAATTACTTCTATTAAAAAATCTTAATCCTTCCAATACTTATTAGCTGCTGAATGCTACAGTGGAAATACTTTTCTTTTTGGAACACAGAGCTCTCTGCTGACATCATGAGCACAGTGCTCTCTGCTGACATCTCTGTCCATTTTAAGAACTGTCCTGAGTAGGAGAAAAACCCTGTAGCATACATATGCTGCTCTGGACAGTTCCTAAAATGGACAGAGATGTCAGCAGAGAGCACTGTGTTCCAAAAAGAAAATAATTTCCTCTGTAGTATTCAGCAGCTAATAAGTACTGGAAGGATTAAGATTTTTTAATAGAAGTAATTTACAAATCTATTTAACTTTCTGGCACCATTTGATTTTAAAATATTAAAAAGTTTTTCACCGGAGTACCTCTTTAAGGCTACATTTTACTGTCATTTCTGCCTTACTTGACAGACCTATATCTCAAGACACTCATAAGGAGGTTCCTAAAGAGAGCCAAGAGACTAAGGGTATGTTCACACTGCGTAATTCCTGCAGAATTCAGTGAGTGGTATTCCACGAGTGGAATTACACACAGTACACATTAGCATCACTGTGAATGGGTCTTCCGCGAGACCTGTTCACACTGAGGAATTGCAGCTGCAGAAATTGTTCCGCGCAAAGAAAGAACATGTTCATTCTTTGCTCGGAAGTCCGCGAGCACTGCATAGCCGTCAATGGTGACGACACAGTGCCGCACCATCCAACTGTTGAAGGGCTTTCATCGGCGGCCACCAAATGGAATCTCCGCTTGTGGAATTCGGCGAGTGGAGATTTCGCAGTGTGAACGTACCCTAAGACCTTTTGTCTTACAGCCTATTTCCCAGTGGGACCTATTGGTGGTTTTCAGGGGGTTGTCATCTCACCCTTTAAACCCCTGGAGGAAATAAAATGGAAATTTTTAGCCTGAAAAATAACTTTCCTTCTTGCGGTGCCTTTGTCCAAGAGAATGGGCGCACTACAGGCTCTCTTAGCATTTGAGCTTTATACAAAGTTTTTCTAAGTTCGGTCTTCTACAGTTCCGGACAAAAATGCCATCATTTAAAAACATAAATCAGCTAATATCTCTGAATATTCTTGCTCCAAATCCTTCCTCCGCAGAAGAAAGGGCATTGCAATAACATAGTCAGGTGCCTCCAGATCTATGTGGATAGGTCCGTGGAGTTTAGGGAAGATGAAAATCTTCTTATCCTGTTTGCCGGAAGTTGCAAGGGGCTCCAAAGCCTCCAATTCTACCTCATCTAGGTGGATCAGAGAGGCTATAAGAGAAATCTTTGTTGAACAGAATTTGGGTCCTCCAACTTTTCACTGCTTATTCGACTATGGCAGTGCCTACATCTTATATAAAGAGAAGATCTATTCTGTTGGGAGGTCTTACTCCACTTTCATTTCCAATTATCGGTTAGATTCCAGAGTTTCAACCAAAAGTTCGACCCTGCATGAGGTTATATCCCAATCTGTGCTGCTGTAGGACGTAAAGGAATCATTCATCACTAATGATCATTTGCTTTCCTTTAGTTCTAACAGCAGCACACAAATTTTTCATCTAGTTATTACACACCAGACTGGGGGTGGTCTCCGTCTTATGGGGGGGGTCTTATTAAATCTTCAAAACTGATATTCCCTCCGAAATGAGCCTCCCCAAAAAGAGGGATTTAGAAGCGTAGACTGTAGAGCCGAGGAGCGGCTGCCACTGCTCTGTACTGCGTGCTGATCAGACCAGTAGGAATGTGTAAGTCACTTCCGGAAGATCGCGGCGCCCAGGAAACACAATCACTGGTGCCGCCAAAGTGCTTGGGCAGAGACGTGAAGCAAAGTCAAAAACCGGAATAACCTCACCTGTGCTGCTGTTAGGACTAAGGAAAAACAAATTATGGGTAGAAATTAACGAATCTAATTCCGCTACGGAACTTTTGAAGAGCAGTGTTTCCCAACCAGCGTGCCTCCAGCTGTTGCAAAACTACAACTCCCAGAATGCCCGGACAACCAAAGCATGCTGGGAGTTGTAGTTATGCAACAGCTGGAGGTTGTACTGAGCAGCAGACTCCCATTGAGAACATTGGGAGTCTGCTGCAAGTGGGTATTTGATTGAGGAGGTTCCTTAGTGTGAATGGGCTCTTTTATGGGCTGCAGGAAGGCCCAAAAAGGTTCAGCAGCTGGTTTCTACCTAATGGGCCAGGTTTATAAATTTGCCTGAAGCGAACTGTCTGGTTTTGTCCATAACAACCAATCACAGCTCAGCTTTCCAATCTTAAAGGGGTACTCCATCCCTAGACATCTTATCCAAAGGATAGGGGATAAGATGTCTGATCGCGGGGGGTCCCGCCGCTGGGGACCCCCGCAATATAGCATGCAGCACCCACCTGTATCTGCTTCCGGCAGCCCTAGAGGTTCTGGCTCCCGACCACGGGAACGGAAGATCGTGACGTCACGACTCCGCCCCCGTGTGACGTCACGCCCCACCCCCTCAATGCAAGTCTATGGGAGGGGGTGTGACAGCCACCACGCCCCCTCCCATAGACTTGCATTGAGGGGCGGGACGTCACACGGGGGCGGAGTTGTGACGTCACGATCTTCCGTTCCCGTGGTCGGGAGCCAGAACCTCTCAGCTTTTTTCCCTTTTCCATGACAGAGAATCACACCGGCTGCTGATGTGGTTTACGCTTTATATAGAAGAGTCGGATAAACAGATCAGAAGTCAAATGTTTCTGATTATATAAGTCTGTGATAATATAATATCCTTGAGATAATGCGTCGTCTGTGGCAGGACCCCTTCCAGCCGGATGTTGTGCTATTGTGGTGAAGGTTGGCGTCATCGGCAGGATGTCTTGTTACGCTTTTTCATGTCCCTTCATGTTTAATATTGTCCTGAGTTAAATAGAGAATTTGTGTTTCTGCTGCCGTCCTCGCAGTCAGTCTGTCTCATTATAATGAAGCGCTCGGCCACACAGTGCGCGGTCAGACGAGCTTCAGGGTCGTGGTCCCAGCACTCGATGATTGTGTCACATAGGATGTCCAAACCCTGCGAGGAAGGTCAGAGGTTAGTGGGGTCAATATACTGACCATAGCCCCCTCCCCAGTAGCTCATTCTATAACATAGTGATATACACAAGATCCGTGACCCCCTGCGCAGCCTCACCGGGTGCCTCCTCCAGCTGTCGGGAATATCCGGCCGCCCTCGTCCATGTAACACCACGTCCCTCATGGTTTCCACACATGGCCGCTCCCGGACCATTGACCCAAAGGGCAATTCGTAGTTTCTTACCTCTGTGAGGGCAAATAAGCAAAGAGATCTGTAAAAGAGGTTCCCTAAAGCAGTGTTCACAAAATTGTGGCCCTTTAGCTGTTGAAGAATTATAATTTTTCTTCATAATCGTCTGAATTATTTATGCCGCGTAAACATACCCTTAAAGGGGTTTTCCAGCGAAAGAAACAACCTGTGCACGGTGTCAAAAAGTCAAATAAAGCAACTAATTAATGTTATTAGCCATTGTGCAGAGATCTTCATATCAGTAGAGCTGTCTGGCTTGTAAGCTGTGATGTCACATCACAGGATCTGAATGCAGAGCCCTCCTCCCTCCTGCCAGCCTGTGATGAGACCAGTGATGTGAAGGGGGGAGCTGGTATTTCTGATCATTACATTCTGAGACTGAGTCTGTTCTGAAAATACTGTGGCTAAGAATGGACTCTCTGCTACCTTATCTAATAACTTTAATGAGCAGTAATACCAGCAGACTCCCCTTCACATCACTGGTTCTTGTCCTATGCTGACAGGAGGGGGGGGGGGAGCAGTGACGGTGCAGACTGCTGTAAGGCCCTGTGAAGTGACAGGTCAGATCTCTGTACTATGTCTAATAAATGTATAGAAGCCTCCTGACTATGTCGGTGGAGAGAACAGTGGGGCAGGTTGGATTTTTACCACTTACCTTGTTGTTCTGGAAGAGATAAGTCTTGTTCTCTATGGAGGAAATGTGAACGATCATGTGTATGGGGAGGTCGGGAGAGATGACTATTGGCTGAAGGGTCTCAGTGCTCACCAACCTGTGATACTCCCAGTGTTGTAATACTACAACTCCCAGCATGTCAGATGAAGTATTAGAGGGCCACAGACTGGAGAACTCTAATCCAGATGAGGAACCGGAGCTGCGGCCCCTGTGTTATAATGTGGGATATAAGGAAAATTTCCCACAATCCTCACCTCCAATGGCTTCACACCTGGACACCATTTCCCACAATACTAGAGCCAAGGAGTAAACGTCCATCTGCTTAAAGGATTCCATATCCTCCAGGTTCACTCGAGATTCAAGGACCTCCGGAGCCATGTAGCGCGCCGTCCCAACCTGCGCAGGACATAGAAAGTGTTTCCATATATATACAGTGTGACCATAACACCACACCCACTATATATGACATCACCTCCACACCCACCATATATACTGTGACATCACCTCCACACCCCCATATATACTTGACTATGACATCACCTCCACACCCCCCCATATATACTGTGACTATGACATCACCTCCACACCCACCATATATACTGTGACATCACCTCCACACCCCCATATATACTGTGACTATGACATCACCTCCACACCCACCATATATACTGTGACATCACCTCCACACCCCCATATATACTGTGACTATGACATCACCTCCACACCCCCCATATATACTGTGACTATGACATCACCTCCACACCCACTATATATACTGTGACTATGACATCACCTCCACACACCCCATATATACTGTGACTATGACATCACCTCCACACACCCCATATATACTGTGACTATGACATCACCTCTATATATAGTATAATTATATCATCATCACACCACTCGCCCTCCCATATATACTGTGACTATGACATCACCTCCACACCCCTGTATATACTGTGACTATGACATCACCTCCACACCCCTGTATATACTGTGACTATGACATCCCCTCCACACCCCCATATATACTGTGACTATGACATCACCTCCACACCCCCCATATATACTGTGACTATGACATCACCTCCACACCCCCATATATACTGTGACTATGACATCACCTCCACACCCCTGTATATACTGTGACTATGACATCACCTCCACACCCCCATATATACTGTGACCTATGACATCACCTCCACACCCCTGTATATACTGTGACTATGACATCACCGTCAAACTTCTTCATCTTCTGTTGCCGTTCTGCTCTGTGCTCTACCCCATGAAATGGCCCTGACCAATCCCCCCTCCCCAGCTGACCCTTTATTCTTTCTCATGCCTTACTTGCCCACTGTTGGCAAAGTCATCTGCCGTGAGTGCCGGGTCCAGGCGGAGGGCGATGCCGAAGTCGCACAGTGCACACTCAGAGTCGCTCTTCACCAGGATGTTGCTGCTTTTGATGTCGCGATGAGCTATCGCCACCTTGGGTGCCCCACATGGGGTGTAGTCACTGTGCAGATGAGCCACGCCACTTACAATGGAGCCGGCCATGTCCAGCAGAGAGGTCCAGCTCAGGAGGTGGCGGGACAGGTAGTCCTTCAGGTTGCCCCTGGCATGGTACGCGGTGATGATCCAGTACTCCTTGTGCAGGCAGCTGCCGCGCTCCTCCATAGTGATGAACTGCAGCACGTTGTCATGCTTCAGGTTGGCGTCAGTGAATACGCCGCTCTCGTTCTTCCAGGAGGAGTATTCTTGTGCAGGGAAGATCTTTACGGCCACCATCTCATAGTGCCCGGACTCGGTGTGCTTCAGCTTGGCTCTCCACACCTCAGCGAAGCGCCCCTTGCCAACGCGATGGTCGAGCTCTATGGGGAGGAGCTCTGTGTTGTGGTTGATGCTGTTGGCGCGGGCCGTACTTATGTTACACTGGGAGGCGGACATCAGTGAGGAGGATAGTCTGCAGAAGTCGTGGCCCGGTCTCCGGCTTTGTAACGGGACGTTGTGCGCTGCTCTCTCCAGCCATGACTCGGGCCTCTTCCTCAGCCTGTGGGTACGGTAAAGGTAGAAGAGGCCGGTGACGGTAAGTGCCAGAAGGAGAGGAGGAAGCAGACTGATGGCGGCTACCGGCACGGCCTCCCGGCTATGGAGCAGAGAGTAACCTGAAGAGGAATATAGAAAACATGGAGGAGGATGCACAGTATATCCATCTATCTCATATACAGTACAGACCAAAAGTTTGGACACCTTCTCATTCAGAGTTTTCTTTATTTCCATGACTATGAATATTGTAGATTCACATTGAAGGCATCAAAACTATGAATGATCACATGTGGGATTATAGACATAACAAAAAAGTGTGAGAATCTGTCATATTCTAGGTTCTAGCTCCTTTTGCTTTGATTATTGCTTTGTACACTCTTGGATTCTCTTGATGAGCTTCAAGAGGTAGTCACCTGAAATGGTCTCCACCAGTCTTGAAGGAGTTCCCATGATGCTTAGCACTTGTTGGCCCTTTTGCCTTCATTGGGTTCAGGTCCGGTGACTGTGGAGGCCAGGTCATCTGGGGCAGCACCCATCACTCTCCTTCTTGGTCACATAGGGGGGCATTTACTAAGGGGTTTAGTCATTTTTTTCTGACTATTTTTGGCGCAAAATTGTCTCAATTGCGCCTACCCTATAAATTGTGCGACTTTCCCTAGCAAGAGCTAGAAAGTCAAAAAAAATTTCCCGCTTAATTTACGCAAGTTTTCAGTTTTGACTTGCAGTGGTCAGGAATTTATTAACTGAGACAGTCGCAGTTGCGCAATAAACTGTCGCAACGGCCATAAAAATTGACTAAATTTACTCCAGCTCCAACATGGAGCAGGAAAAGCTACTGCCGCCCGGGCCCCGACATACTTTCTCCACGCTATCCTCACTGCGCTACCGGGACACTGCAGTGATTTATATCCCCCCCCCTCTCACCTGCCAGCACCACACAACTCCCATCTATCTGCTGTTGCAAGACTACAAGTCCCAGCATGGCCTTACAGTGAGGACACGCTGGGAGTTGTAGTCTTGTAGCAGCGGGAGCTGAGCGGCACAGGCGGGAGACAAGGGGGGGGGGGGGTAGCGGGGAGGCCGTATGAGGAGCCCGGGCGGGAGACAAGGGGGGGGTGGGTAGCGGGGAGGCCGTATGAGGAGCCCGGGCGGGAGACAAGGGGGGTAGCGGGGAGACCGTATGAGGAGCCCGGGCAGGAGACAAGGGGGGGGGGGTGGGTAGCGGGGAGACCGTATGAGGAGCCCGGGCGGCTGCACTGTAATGTCAGCCCGGGCTCCTGCCCTGAGAGCCATAGGCTTTGGCTGTCAGGGCATGCTGGGTGTTGTAGTTTTGCAACAGCTGGAGGGCCACAGTTTGCAGACCACTGGTGTGTGGTCTGTAATTTGTAGTCCTCCAGCTGTTGCAAAACTAAACAGCTGAAGGGGACCGGCGAAGAAGTTCACTTACCCTTCCGAGGCTCCAGCGACGATCGCTGACGGAGATCGTCGCGCGGCAGTGTCGCGCGGCAGTGTCGTGCAGCGCTGGATCCTACGGAAGCCGGTAAGTTGCGCAAGCTTCCCAACCAGGGTGCCTCCAAATGTTGCAAGACTACAACTCCCAGCATGCCTGGACACCCTTTGGCTGTCCGGGCATGCTGGGAGTTGTAGTTTTGCAACAGTTGGAGGCACCCTTGTTGGGAAACACTGGCCTAAAACAGTGTTTCCCAACCAGGGTGCCTCCAGATGTTGCAAGACTACAGCTCCCAGCATGCCTGGACAGCCATTGGCTGTCCAGGCATGCTGGGAGTTGTAGTTTTGCAACAGCTGGAGGGCCACAGTTTGCAGACCACTGGTTTGTGGTCTGTAAACTGTAGTCCTCCAGCTGTTGCAAAACTAAACAGCTGAAGGGGACCGGCGAAGAAGTTCACTTACCCTTCCGAGGCTCCAGCGACGATCGCTGTCGGAGATCGTCGCGCGGCAGTGTCGCGCGGCAGTGTCGTGCAGCGCTGGATCCTACGGAAGCCGGTAAGTTGCGCAGGCTTCCCAACCAGGGTGCCTCCAGTTGTTGCAAGACTACAACTCCCAGCATGCCTGGACAGCCTTTGGCTGTCCGGGCATGCTGGGAGTTGTAGTTTAGCAACAGCTGGAGGCACCCTGGTTGGGAAACACTGGCCTAAAACAGTTGGGAAACACTGGCCTAAAACAGTGTTTCCCAACCAGGGTGCCTCCAGATGTTGCAAGACTACAACTCCCAGCATGCCTGGACAGCCTTTGACTGTCCAGGCATGCTGGGGCTTGTAGTTTTGCAACATCTGGAGGCACCTTGGTTGGGAAACACTGTTTTAGGCCAGTGTTTCCCAGCCAGGTTGCCTCCAGATGTTGCAAAACTACAACTCCCAGCATGCCTAGACAGCCTTTGACTGTCCAGGCATGCTGGGGCTTGTAGTTTTGCAACATCTGGAGGCACCCTGGTTGGGAAACACTGTTTTAGGCCAGTGTTTCACAGCCAGGTTGCCTCCAGATGTTGCAAAACTACAACTCCCAGCATGCCTAGACAGCCTTTGACTGTCCAGGCATGCTGGGACTTGTAGTTTTGCAACATCTGGAGGCACCTTGGTTGGGAAACACTGTTTTAGGCCAGTGTTTCCCAGCCAGGTTGCCTCCAGATGTTGCAAAACTACAACTCCCAGCATGCCTAGACAGCCTTTGACTGTCCAGGCATGCTGGGGCTTGTAGTTTTGCAACATCTGGAGGCACCCTGGTTGGGAAACACTGTTTTAGGCCAGTGTTTCCCAGCCAGGTTGCCTCCAGATGTTGCAAAACTACAACTCCCAGCATGCCTAGACAGCCTTTGACTGTCCAGGCATGCTGGGGCTTGTAGTTTTGCAACATCTGGAGGCACCCTGGTTGGGAAACACTGTTTTAGGCCAGTGTTTCACAGCCAGGTTGCCTCCAGATGTTGCAAAACTACAACTCCCAGCATGCCTAGACAGCCTTTGACTGTCCAGGCATGCTGGGGCTTGTAGTTTTGCAACATCTGGAGGCACCCTGGTTGGGAAACACTGTTTTAGGCCAGTGTTTCCCAGCCAGGTTGCCTCCAGATGTTGCAAAACTACAACTCCCAGCATGCCTAGACAGCCTTTGACTGTCCAGGCATGCTGGGACTTGTAGTTTTGCAACATCTGGAGGCACCTTGGTTGGGAAACACTGTTTTAGGCCAGTGTTTCCCAGCCAGGTTGCCTCCAGATGTTGCAAAACTACAACTCCCAGCATGCCTAGACAGCCTTTGACTGTCCAGGCATGCTGGGGCTTGTAGTTTTGCAACATCTGGAGGCACCCTGGTTGGGAAACACTGGCCTAAAACAGTGTTTCCCAACCAGGGTGCCTCCAGATGTTGCAAAACTACAAGTCCCAGGTTGGGAAACACTGTGCCCGGCCTCCGCCCCACCTTACTGTAAGGGCCTGCTGGGAGTTGTAGTCCTGCAGCTGGGGGCAGGGGACAAGCTTGTCACTTGCCCACACATCTCCTGCACCACACAACTACAACTCCCAGCATGTCCTTACTGTAAGGGCATGCTGGCAGTTGTAGTCGTGTGGGGCGGGAGATGTGTGAGCAGGTGATAATAAATGTACTAACCCATTTTTTTTGTTTTCTTCTCATTTCAGCTCCGTGTATCCTGTGGACTCCTTTGGATTCGGTGGACTACTTCGATGACCAGCGTTTTTCTTTGTTTGATTTTAATAAAATGGTTAACGAGGGCTTGTGGGGGAGTGTTTTTTGTAATAAAATTTTTTTAAAACCTGTTGTGTTTTTTTCTTACTTTACTAGACAGGCTTAGTAGTGGAAGCTGTCTTATAGACAGAGTCCATTACTAACCTGGGCTTAGCGCTAGCCACAAAAACAGCTAGCGCTAACCCCCTATTATTACCCCGGTACCCAACGCCACAGGGGTGCCGGGAAGAGCCGGTACCAACAGGCCTGGAGCGTCAAAAATGGCGCTCCTGGGCCTAAGCGGTAACAGGCTGG
Source organism: Hyla sarda (assembly GCF_029499605.1). NCBI lineage: Eukaryota > Metazoa > Chordata > Amphibia > Anura > Hylidae > Hyla > Hyla sarda. Next base: position 12,610,360 of record NC_079196.1, on the reverse strand, counting down.
CGTTATTTAGGCTGGGGAGGGCCAGTAACAATGGTCCTCGCCCACCCTGGGAACGTCAGGCTGTTACTGTTTGGTTGGTATTTGGCTGAGAATGAAAATAGGGGGGGACCCTATGCGTTTTTTTTTTTTAAATAAATAATTAAATATATTTAAAAAACGCATAGGGTCCCCCCTATTTTTATTCTCAACCAAATACCAACCAAACAGTAACAGCCTGACGTTCCCAGGGTGGGCGAGGACCATTGTTACTGGCCCTCCCCAACCTAAATAACGCCAGCCTGTTACCGCCTAGGCCCAGGAGCGCCATTTTTGACGCTCCGGGCCTGTTGGTACCGGCTCTTCCCGGCACCCCTGTGGTGTTGGGTACCGGGGTAATAATTGGGGGTTAGCGCTAGCTGTTTTTGTGGCTAACGCTAAGCCTGGCTTAGTAATGGACTCAGTCTATAAGACAGCTTCCACTACTAAGCCTGTCTAGTAAAGTAAAATAAAAATAAAACACAACAGGTTTAAAAAAAAATTTATTACAAAAAACACTCCCCCACAAGCCCTCGTTAACCATTTTATTAACATCAAGCAAAGAAAAACGCTGGTCATCGAAGTAGTCCACCGAATCCGAAGGAGTCCACAGGATACACAGATCTGTAGAAGAAGTAACCAAAAAAAAAAAAAAAGTGTAAGTACATTTAGGGAGAAAAAAACTGTGTTAAAAAAATGTAATAAACACACACACACACACACACACACACTAAACGCCGTTTACCACTTCTGAGCCATAACTACAATTTACAGTGATCCCTCAACTTACAATGGCCTCAACATACAATAGTTTCAACATACAATGGTCTTTTCTGGACCATCGTAAGTTGAAACCAGACTCAACATACAATGCTACAGACAGTCCAGATCTGTAAAACGTGTCAATGGCTGGAAGAACCAACCAATCAAAATGGGCATTCACTGGTAAAACCCCTGTATTACTGAAGTGTATGCACTGACTGGTGTCTGGTATTACATGTTCTGTACACTTTACCTGTATCAGGGTTAGCTGCTCTTTTGGACACCAGGTGAGGGCGACTCCATTACTTGTTTGGGACATTGCCTGTACTGTACAGGACCCTCTGAAGAAGCTCTTGTCCTCTACATAGACAGTGTTTCCCAAGCAGGGTGGCCCCATCTTTTGCAAAACTACAACTCCCAGCATGCCCGGACAGCCTTTGGCTGTCCAGGCATGCTGGGAGTTATAGTTTTGCAACAGCTGGAGGCTCCCTGCTTGGGAAACACTGACATAGACAGTGATTTACAGCTCCCAGCAGATCTTTATTACTTTTATATGGAAGGATTTGCTTTATCTATATCAGTTATCTACTTATTTTTCTTTGTCACTTTTTCCTATTTTTGGATGACATTTTGGTGCCTTTAGAACCAATTACCACGTTTCCATAGAGTTATGGTCTCAACATACAATGGTTTCAACTTACAATGGTTTTCCTGGAACCAATTAATATTGTAACTTGAGGGACCACTGTAGTTATTGAATTATTTAGATGTGGTGAAAAAGCTAAAAAAAACTCAAAAACAAAAGATCCAGAAGGAAACCAGCAGCCGAACCTATTCAGACAGCAGGAAAAAGGAACAGACTATTTTTTCTACTACATGAAGTAAATTTCCCACTTTTGCCTATGTGCGCCAAATTTATTAATGCCGTGCAGCAATTTAGTAAATTTGTCGCACATAGTCAAAAATGAAGTAGAAAAAAACAGGGTAAAAACCAGACTACATAGCAAAAGATTAGTAAATGCCCCCCATAGTCCTTACACAGCCTGGAGGGGTTTGGGGTCATTGTCCTGTTGGAAAATTAATGTTGGTCCAACTAAACGCAAACCGGATGGAATAGCAGCCGCTGCACAATGCTGTGGTAGCCATGCTGGGTCAGTATGCCTTCAGAATAAATCCCCAACAGTGTCACCAGCAAAGCCCCCCCCCCCCACAACATCACACCTCCTCCCCCACACCATCACACCTCCTCCTCCACACCATCACACCTCCTCCTCCACACCATCACACCTCCTCCCCCACACCATCACACCTCCTCCCCACACCATCACACCTTCCTCCCCCACACCATCACACCTCCTCCCCACACCATCACACCTCCTCCCCACACCATCACACCTCCTCCTCCACACCATCACACCTCCTCCTCCACACCATCACACCTTCCTCCCCCACACCATCACACCTCCTCCCCCAACACCATCACACCTCCTCCCCCACACCATCACACCTCCTCCCCCACACCATCACACCTCCTCCTCCACACCAGCAAACCTCCTCCTCCACACCAGCAAACCTCCTCCTCCACACCATCACACCTCCTTCTCCACACCATCACACCTCCTTCTCCAGACCATCACACCTCCTCCTCCAGGACCATCACACCTCCTCCTCCACACCAGCAAACCTCCTCCTCCACACCATCACACCTCCTTCTCCACACCATCACACCTCCTTCTCCAGACCATCACACCTCCTCCTCCAGACCACATCACACCTCCTCCTCCACACCATCACACCTCCTCCTCCACACCAGCAAACCTCCTCCTCCACACCAGCAAACCTCCCTCCTCCACACCATCACACCTCCTCCTCCACACCATCACACCTCCTCCTCCACACCATCACACCTCCTCCTCCACACCATCACACCTCCTCCCCCACACCATCACACCTCCTCCTCCACACCATCACACCTCCTCCTCCACCATCACACCTCCTCCCCCACACCATCACACCTCCTCCTCCACACCAGCAAACCTCCTCCCCCACACCATCACACCTCCTCCTCCACACCATCACACCTCCTCCCCCACACCATCACACCTCCTCCCCCACACCATCACACCTCCTCCTCCACACCAGCAAACCTCCTCCTCACACCATCACACCTCACTCCTCCACACCAGCACACCTCCTCCTCCACACCATCACACCTCCTCCCCCACACCATCACACCTCCTCCCCCACACATCACACCTCCTCCTCCACACCAGCACACCTCCTCCTCCACACCATCACACCTCCTCCTCCCCACCCACAAACCTCCTCCCCCACACCATCACACCTCCTCCTCCTCCACACCAGCACACCTCCTCTCCACACCATCACACCTCCTCCCCCACACCATCACACCTCCTCCCCCACACCATCACACCTCCTCCTCCACACCATCACACCTCCTCCTCCACACCATCACACCTCCTCCTCCACACCATCACACCTCCTCCCCCACACCATCACACCTCCTCCTCCACACCAGCAAACCTCCTCCCCCACACCATCACACCTCCTCCTCCTCCACACCAGCACACCTCCTCCTCCACACCATCACACCTCCTCCCCCACACCATCACACCTCCTCCCCCACACCATCACACCTCCTCCTCCACACCATCACACCTCCTCCTCCACACCATCACACCTCCTCCCCCACACCATCACACCTCCTCCCCCACACCATCACACCTCCTCCTCCACACCAGCACACCTCCTCCTCCACACCATCACACCTCCTCCTCCACACCAGCAAACCTCCTCCTCCACACCATCACACCTCCTCCTCCACACCAGCACACCTCCTCCTCCACACCATCACACCTCCTCCTCCACACCATCACACCTCCTCCCCCACACCATCACACCTCCTCCCCCAACACCATCACACCTCCTCCTCCACACCAGCAAACCTCCTCCTCCACACCATCACACCTCCTCCTCCACACCATCACACCTCCTCCTCCACACCAGCAAACCTCCTCCCCCACACCATCACACCTCCTCCCCCACACCATCACACCTCCTCCTCCACACCAGCAAACTCCTCCTCCACACCATCACACCTCCTCCTCCACACCAGCACACCTCCTCCTCCCACACCATCACACCTCCTCCTCCACACCATCACACCTCCTCCACACCATCACACCTCCTCCCCCACACCATCACACCTCCTCCCCCACACCATCACACCTCCTCCTCCACACCAGCAAACCTCCTCCTCCACACCATCACACCTCCTCCTCCACACCATCACACCTCCTCCTCCACACCAGCACACCTCCCCCACACCATCACACCTCCTCCTCCACACCAGCACACCTCCTCCTCCACACCATCACACCTCCTCTTCCACACCATCACACCCTCCTCCTCCACACCATCACACCTCCTCCGCCACACCATCACACCCCCCCCCACACCATCACACCTCCTCCTCCACACCATCACACCTTCTCCCCCACACCATCACACCTCCTCCTCCACACCATCACACCTCCTCCTCCACACCATCATACCTCCCCCACACCATCACACCTCCTTCTCCACACCATCACACCTCCTCCTCCACACCATCACACCCCCCCCCCCCCCACACCATCACACCTCCTTCTCCACTCCATCACACCTCCTTCTCCAGACCATCACACCTCCTTCTCCAGACCATCACACCTCCTCCTCCACACCATCACACCTCCTCCTCCACACCAGCACACCTCCTCCCCCACACCATCACACCTCCTCCTCCACACCAGCACACCTCCTCCCCCACACCATCACACCTCCTCCTCCAACACCATCACACCTCCTCCTCCACACCAGCACACCTCCTCCTTCACACCATCACACCTCCTCCTCCCACACCATCACACCTCCTCCTCCACACCATCACACCTCCTCCTCCACACCAGCACACCTCCTCCTTCACTACCATCACACCTCCTCCCCACACCATCACACCTCCTCCTCACACCAGCACACCTCCTCCTCCACACCATCACACCTCCTCCTCCACACCATCACACCTCCTCCTCCACACCATCACACCTCCTCCGCCACACCATCACACCTCCTCCGCCACACCATCACACCCCCCCACACCATCACACCTCCTCCTCCACACCATCACACCTCCTCCCCCACACCATCACACCTCCTCCTCCACACCATCACACCTCCTCCTCTACACCATCACACCTCCTCCTCCACACCATCACACCTCCTCCTCCACACCATCACACCTCCTCCTCCACACCATCACACCTCCCCCACACCATCACACCTCCTTCTCCACACCATCACACCTCCTTCTCCACACCATCACACCTCCTCCTCCACACCATCACACCCCCCCCCCCCCCACACCATCACACCTCCTTCTCCACACCATCACACCTCCTTCTCCAGACCATCACACCTCCTCCTCCACACCATCACACCTCCTCCTCCACACCAGCACACCTCCTCCTCCACACCAGCACACCTCCTCCCCCACACCATCACACCTCCTCCTCCACACCATCACACCTCCTCCTCCACACCAGCACACCTCCTCCCCCACACCATCACACCTCCTCCTCCACACCATCACACCTCCTCCTCCACACCATCACACCTCCTCCTCCACACCAGCACACCTCCTCCTTCACACCATCACACCTCCTCCTCCCACACCATCACACCTCCTCCTCCACACCATCACACCTCCTCCTCCACACCAGCACACCTCCTCCTCCACACCATCACACCTCCTCCTCCACACCAGCAAACCTCCTCCCCCACACCATCACACCTCCTCCTCCTCCACACCAGCACACCTCCTCCTCCACACCATCACACCTCCTCCCCCACACCATCACACCTCCTCCCCCACACCATCACACCTCCTCCCCCACACCATCACACCTCCTCCTCCACACCATCACACCTCCTCCCCCACACCATCACACCTCCTCCCCCACACCATCACACCTCCTCCCCCACACCATCACACCTCCTCCTTCACACCAGCACACCTCCTCCTTCACACCATCACACCTCCTCCTCCCACACCATCACACCTCCTCCTCCACACCATCACACCTCCTCTTCCACACCAGCACACCTGTGAAGTGAAAACCATTTCAGGTGACTACCTCTTGAAGCTCATCAAGAGAATGCCAAGAGTGTGCAAAGCAGTAATCAAAGCAAAAAGTGTCTAGAACCTAGAATATGACAGATTTTCACACTTTTTTGTTATGTCTATAATTCCACATAATTCATAGTTTTGATGCCTTCAGTGTGAATCTACAATATTCATAGTCATGAAAATAAAGAAAACTCTGAATGAGAAGGTGTCCAAACTTTTGGTCTGTACTGTACATAGCTTGCATCTATCACCATGACTACGTTCATTATTACCACCACCATCCCATGGGTGCCATATATATGTGTTCACTGAATAGCACTCTTATGTGGGTCCTGTATGGCACTATTATATGTTCACTGTTTAGCATTCTTGTATGGTGCTGTTATATGTTCAGTGTATATATGGAAATGATGTGGCACTGCTATGTGTTCCGTGTATAGCCCTCTTATGTGGGCACCATACTGCCCTGTTATATATTTACTGTACTGTTATGTGGGCACCATATGGCACTGTTATATATTTACTGTACTGTTATGTGGGCGCCATATGGCGCTTTTATATATTTACTGTACTGTTATGTGGGCACCATATGGCGCTGTTATATATTTACTGTACTGTTATGTGGGCGCCATATGGCGCTTTTATATATTTACTGTACTGTTATGTGGGCACCATATGGCACTGTTATATATTTACTGTACTGTTATGTGGGCGCCATATGGCGCTTTTATATATTTACTGTACTGTTATGTGGGCACCATATGGCGCTGTTATATATTTACTGTACTGTAATGTGGGCACCATATGGCACTGTTATATATTTACTGTACTGTTATGTGGGCACCATATGGCGCTGTTATATATTTACTGTACTGTTATGTGGGCACCATACAGCCCTGTTATATATTTACTGTACTGTTATGTGGGCACCATATGGCGCTGTTATATATTTACTGTACTGTAATGTGGGCACCATATGGCGCTGTTATATATTTACTGTACTGTTATGTGGGCGCCATACAGCCCTGTTATATATTTACTGTACTGTTATGTGGGCACCATATGGCACTGTTATATATTTACTGTACTGTTATGTGGGCACCATATGGCACTGTTATATATTTACTGTACTGTTATGTGGGCGCCATACGGCACTGTTATATATTTACTGTACTGTAATGTGGGCACCATATGGCACTGTTATATATTTACTGTAATGTTATGTGGGTGCCATATGGCACTGTTATATATTTACTGTACTGTTATGTGGGCGCCATATGGCGCTGTTATATATTTACTGTACTGTTATGTGGGCGCCATATGGCACTGTTATATATTTACTGTACTGTTATGTGGGCGCCATACGGCACTGTTATATATTTACTGTACTGTTATGTGGGCGCCATACAGCCCTGTTATATATTTACTGTACTGTATTGTGGGCACCATACGGCACTGTTATATATTTACTGTACTGTATTGTGGGCACCATACGGCACTGTTATATATTTACTGTAATGTTATGTGGGCACCATATGGCGCTGTTATATATTTACTGTACTGTATTGTGGGCACCATACGGCACTGTTATATATTTACTGTAATGTTATGTGGGCACCATATGGCACTGTTATATATTTACTGTAATGTTATGTGGGCACCATATGGCACTGTTATATATTTACTGTACTATATTGTGGGCACCATATGGCGCTGTTATATATTTACTGTAATGTTATGTGGGTGCCATATGGCACTGTTATATATTTACTGTACTGTTATGTGGGCGCCATACGGCACTGTTATATATTTACTGTACTGTTATGTGGGCGCCATACAGCACTGTTATATATTTACTGTAATGTTATGTGGGCACCATATGGCACTGTTATATATTTACTGTACTATATTGTGGGCACCATATGGCGCTGTTATATATTTACTGTAATGTTATGTGGGTGCCATATGGCACTGTTATATATTTACTGTACTGTATTGTGGGCACCATACGGCACTGTTATATATTTACTGTACTGTATTGTGGGCACCATATGGCGCTGTTATATATTTACTGTAATGTTATGTGGGCACCATATGGCGCTGTTATATATTTACTGTACTGTAATGTGGGCACCATACGGCACTGTTATATATTTACAGTAGTTATGTGGGTGCCATATGGCGCTGTTATATATTTACTGTACTGTTATGTGGGTACCATATGGCGCTGTTATATATTTACTGTACTGTTATGTGGCCACCATATGGCACTGTTATATATTTACTGTACTGTTATGTGGGCGCCATACGGCACTGTTATATATTTACTGTACTGTTATGTGGGCGCCATATGGCACTGTTATATATTTACTGTACTGTTATGTGGGCGCCATACGGCACTGTTATATATTTACTGTACTGTTATGTGGGCGCCATATGGCACTGTTATATATTTACTGTACTGTATTGTGGGCACCATACGGCACTGTTATATATTTACTGTACTGTTATGTGGGCGCCATACAGCCCTGTTATATATTTACTGTACTATATTGTGGGCACCATATGGCACTGTTATATATTTACTGTACTGTTATGTGGGCGCCATACGGCACTGTTATATATTTACTGTACTGTTATGTGGGCGCCATACAGCCCTGTTATATATTTACTGTACTGTATTGTGGGCACCATACGGCACTGTTATATATTTACTGTACTGTATTGTGGGCACCATACGGCACTGTTATATATTTACTGTAATGTTATGTGGGCACCATATGGCGCTGTTATATATTTACTGTACTGTAATGTGGGCACCATACGGCACTGTTATATATTTACAGTAGTTATGTGGGTGCCATATGGCGCTGTTATATATTTACTGTACTGTTATGTGGGCACCATATGGCACTGTTATATATTTACTGTACTGTTATGTGGCCACCATATGGCACTGTTATATATTTACTGTACTGTTATGTGGGCGCCATATGGCGCTGTTATATATTTACTGTACTGTTATGTGGGCACCATATGGCACTGTTATATATTTACTGTACTGTTATGTGGCCACCATATGGCACTGTTATATATTTACTGTACTGTTATGTGGGCGCCATACGGCACTGTTATATATTTACTGTACTGTTATGTGGGCGCCATATGGCACTGTTATATATTTACTGTACTGTTATGTGGGCGCCATACGGCACTGTTATATATTTACTGTACTGTTATGTGGGCGCCATATGGCACTGTTATATATTTACTGTACTGTATTGTGGGCACCATACGGCACTGTTATATATTTACTGTACTGTTATGTGGGCGCCATACAGCCCTGTTATATATTTACTGTACTATATTGTGGGCACCATATGGCGCTGTTATATATTTACTGTACTGTATTGTGGGCACCATACGGCACTGTTATATATTTACTGTACTGTTATGTGGGCGCCATACGGCACTGTTATATATTTACTGTACTTTTATGTGGGCGCCATACAGCCCTGTTATATATTTACTGTACTGTATTGTGGGCACCATACGGCACTGTTATATATTTACTGTACTGTACTGTTATGTGGGTGCCATATGGCACTGTTATATATTTACTGTACTGTTATGTGGGTGCCATATGGCGCTGTTATATATTTACTGTACTGTTATGTAGGCACCATATGGCACTGTTATATATTTACTGTACTGTTATGTGGCCACCATATGGCGCTGTTATATATTTACTGTACTGTTATGTGGGCACCATACTGCCCTGTTATATATTTACAGTAATGTTATGTGGGCGCCATACGGCACTGTTATATATTTACTGTACTGTTATGTGGGCGCCATATGGCACTGTTATATATTTACTGTACTGTATTGTGGGCACCATACGGCACTGTTACATATTTACTGTACTGTTATGTGGGCACCATATGGCGCTGTTATATATTTACTGTACTGTTATGTGGCCACCATATGGCACTGTTATATATTTACTGTAATGTTATGTGGGTGCCATATGGCACTGTTATATATTTACTGTACTGTTATGTGGGCGCCATATGGCACTGTTATATATTTACTGTACTGTTATGTGGGCGCCATATGGCACTGTTATATATTTACTGTACTGTTATGTGGGCGCCATACGGCACTGTTATATATTTACTGTAATGTTATGTGGGTGCCATACGGCACTGTTATATATTTACTGTACTGTATTGTAATGTGGGCGCCATATGGCACTGTTATATATTTACTGTACTGTTATGTGGGCACCATATGGCGCTGTTATATATTTACTGTACTGTAATGTGGGCACCATATGGCGCTGTTATATATTTACAGTACTGTACTGTTATGTGGGCACCATATGGCACTGTTATATATTTACTGTACTGTTATGTGGGCACCATATGGCGCTGTTATATATTTACTGTACTGTAATGTGGGCACCATATGGCGCTGTTATATATTTACTGTACTGTTATGTGGGCGCCATACAGCCCTGTTATATATTTACTGTACTGTATTGTGGGCACCATACGGCACTGTTATATATTTACTGTACTGTATTGTGGGCACCATATGGCGCTGTTATATATTTACTGTACTGTTATGTGGGCACCATATGGCACTGTTATATATTTACTGTACTGTATTGTGGGCACCATATGGCGCTGTTATATATTTACTGTACTGTTATGTGGGCACCATATGGCGCTGTTATATATTTACTGTACTGTAATGTGGGCACCATATGGCACTGTTATATATTTACTGTACTGTATTGTGGGCACCATATGGCACTGTTATATATTTACTGTACTGTTATGTGGGCGCCATACAGCCCTGTTATATATTTACTGTACTGTATTGTGGGCACCATACGGCACTGTTATATATTTACTGTACTGTATTGTGGGCACCATACGGCACTGTTATATATTTACTGTACTGTTATGTGGGCACCATATGGCGCTGTTATATATTTACTGTACTGTTATGTGGGCACCATACAGCCCTGTTATATATTTACTGTACTGTATTGTGGGCACCATACGGCACTGTTATATATTTACTGTACTGTATTGTGGGCACCATATGGCACTGTTATATATTTACTGTACTGTTATGTGGGCGCCATACGGCACTGTTATATATTTACTGTAATGTTATGTGGGTGCCATATGGCACTGTTATATATTTACTGTAATGTTATGTGGGCACCATATGGCACTGTTATATATTTACTTTACTGTATTGTGGGCACCATACGGCACTGTTATATATTTACTGTACTGTTATGTGGGCACCATACGGCACTGTTATATATTTACAGTAATGTTATGTGGGTGCCATATGGCACTGTTATATATTTACTGTACTGTTATGTGGGCACCATATGGCACTGTTATATATTTACTGTACTGTTATGTGGGCATCATACGGCACTGTTATATATTTACAGTAATGTTATGTGGGCACCATATGGCACTGTTATATATTTACTGTACTGTAATGTGCGCGCCATATGGCACTGTTATATATTTACTGTACTGTTATGTGGGCGCTATATGGCACTGTTATATATTTACTGTACTGTTATGTGGGCACCATATGGCACTGTTAAATACTTACTGTACTGTTATGTGGGCACCATACTGCCCTGTTATATATTTACAGTAATGTTATGTGGGCACCATATGGCACTGTTATATATTTACTGTACTGTAATGTGGGCGCCATATGGCACTGTTATATATTTACTGTACTGTTATGTGGGCGCCATATGGCACTGTTATATACTTACTGTACTGTTATGTGGGCACCATATGGCACTGTTATATATTTACTGTACTGTATTGTGGGCACCATATGGCACTGTTATATATTTACTGTACTGTATTGTGGGCACCATATGGCACTGTTATATATTTACTGTACTGTTATGTGGGCACCATATGGCGCTGTTATATATTTACTGTACTGTACTGTAATGTGGGCACCATATGGCGCTGTTATATATTTACTGTACTGTACTGTTATGTGGGCACCATATGGCACTGTTATATATTTACTGTACTTTTATGTGGGCGCCATACAGCCCTGTTATATATTTACTGTACTGTATTGTGGGCACCATACGGCACTGTTATATATTTACAGTACTGTTATGTGGGTGCCATATGGCACTGTTATATATTTACTGTACTGTTATGTGGCCACCATATGGCACTGTTATATATTTACTGTACTGTTATGTGGGCGCCATACGGCACTGTTATATATTTACTGTACTGTTATGTGGGCGCCATATGGCACTGTTATATATTTACTGTACTGTATTGTGGGCACCATACGGCACTGTTATATATTTACTGTACTGTATTGTGGGCACCATATGGCGCTGTTATATATTTACTGTACTGTTATGTGGGCACCATACAGCCCTGTTATATATTTACTGTACTGTATTGTGGGCACCATACGGCACTGTTATATATTTACTGTACTGTATTGTGGGCGCCATATGGCACTGTTATATATTTACTGTACTGTATTGTGGGCACCATACGGCACTGTTATATATTTACTGTACTGTTATATAACAGTGCCATATGGCGCCCACATAACAGTACAGTAAATATATAACAGTGCCATATGGCGCCCACATATTTACTGTACTGTATTGTGGGCACCATACGGCACTGTTATATATTTACTGTAATGTTATGTGGGCACCATATGGCGCTGTTATATATTTACTGTACTGTTATGTGGGCGCCATATGGCACTGTTATATATTTACTGTACTGTTATGTGGGCACCATACGGCACTGTTATATATTTACAGTAATGTTATGTGGGCACCATATGGCACTGTTATATATTTACTGTACTGTAATGTGGGCGCCATATGGCACTGTTATATATTTACTGTACTGTTATGTGGGCACCATACTGCCCTGTTATATATTTACAGTAATGTTATGTGGGCACCATACGGCACTGTTATATATTTACTGTACTGTTATGTGGGCACCATATGGCGCTGTTATATATTTACTGTACTGTACTGTAATGTGGGCACCATATGGCGCTGTTATATATTTACTGTACTGTACTGTTATGTGGGCACCATATGGCGCTGTTATATATTTACTGTACTGTTATGTGGGCACCATACAGCCCTGTTATATATTTACTGTACTGTATTGTGGGCACCATACGGCACTGTTATATATTTACTGTACTGTATTGTGGGCACCATACGGCACTGTTATATATTTACTGTACTGTTATGTGGGCGCCATATGGCACTGTTATATATTTACTGTACTGTATTGTGGGCACCATACGGCACTGTTATATATTTACTGTAATGTTATGTGGGTGCCATATGGCACTGTTATATATTTACTGTTATGTTATGTGGGCACCATATGGCGCTGTTATATATTTACTGTACTGTTATGTGGGCGCCATATGGCACTGTTATATATTTACTGTACTGTTATGTGGGCACCATACGGCACTGTTATATATTTACAGTAATGTTATGTGGGCGCCATACGGCACTGTTATATATTTACTGTAATGTTATGTGGGTGCCATATGGCACTGTTATATATTTACTGTACTGTATTGTGGGCACCATACGGCACTGTTACATATTTACTGTACTGTTATGTGGGTGCCATATGGCACTGTTATATATTTACTGTACTGTTATGTGGGCACCATACGGCACTGTTATATATTTACAGTAATGTTATGTGGGCACCATATGGCACTGTTATATATTTACTGTAATGTTATGTGGGTGCCATATGGCACTGTTATATATTTACTGTAATGTTATGTGGGCACCATATGGCGCTGTTATATATTTACTGTACTGTTATGTGGGCGCCATATGGCACTGTTATATATTTACTGTACTGTTATGTGGGCACCATACTGCCCTGTTATATATTTACAGTAATGTTATATGGGCACCATACGGCACTGTTATATATTTACTGTACTGTTATGTGGGCACCATATGGCGCTGTTATATATTTACTGTACTGTACTGTTATGTGGGCACCATACGGCACTGTTATATATTTACTGTACTGTAATGTGGGCGCCATATGGCACTGTTATATATTTACTGTACTGTTATGTGGGCGCCATATGGTGCTGTTATATATTTACTGTACTGTTATGTGGGCGCCATATGGCACTGTTATATATTTACTGTAATGTTATGTGGGTGCCATATGGCACTGTTATATATTTACTGTACTGTTATGTAGGCACCATATGGCGCTGTTATATATTTACTGTACTGTACTGTTATGTGGGCACCATATGGCGCTGTTATATATTTACTGTACTGTAATGTGGGCACCATATGGCGCTGTTATATATTTACTGTACTGTTATGTGGGCACCATATGGCGCTGTTATATATTTACTGTACTGTAATGTGGGCACCATATGGCACTGTTATATATTTACAGTAATGTTATGTGGGCACCATATGGCGCTGTTATATATTTACTGTACTGTAATGTGGGCACCATATGGCACTGTTATATATTTACTGTACTGTAATGTGGGCACCATATGGCGCTGTTATATATTTACTGTACTGTAATGTGGGCACCATATGGCACTGTTATATATTTACTGTACTGTTATGTGGGCACCATACAGCCCTGTTATATATTTACTGTAATGTTATGTGGGCACCATATGGCGCTGTTATATATTTACTGTACTGTACTGTTATGTGGGCACCATATGGCGCTGTTATATATTTACTGTACTGTAATGTGGGCACCATATGGCACTGTTATATATTTACTGTACTGTAATGTGGGCACCATATGGCGCTGTTATATATTTACTGTACTGTTATGTGGGCACCATATGGCACTGTTATATATTTACTGTACTGTAATGTGGGCGCCATACGGCACTGTTATATATTTACTGTACTCTTATGTGGGCACCATATGGCGCTGTTATATATTTACTGTACTGTAATGTGGGCACCATACGGCACTCTTATATATTTACTGTACTGTAATGTGGGCACCATATGGCGCTGTTATATATTTACTGTACTGTACTGTTATGTGGGCACCATACGGCACTGTTATATATTTACTGTACTGTAATGTGGGCACCATATGGCGCTGTTATATATTTACTGTACTGTAATGTGGGCACCATATGGCGCTGTTATATATTTACTGTACTGTTATGTGGCCACCATATGGCACTGTTATATATTTACTGTACTGTACTGTTATGTGGGCACCATACGGCACTGTTATATATTTACTGTACTGTATTGTGGGCACCATATGGCGCTGTTATATATTTACTGTACTGTTATGTGGGCGCCATATGGCACTGTTATATATTTACTGTACTGTTATGTGGGCGCCATACAGCCCTGTTATATATTTACTGTACTGTATTGTAATGTGGGCGCCATATGGCACTGTTATATATTTACTGTACTGTTATGTGGGCACCATATGGCGCTGTTATATATTTACTGTACTGTAATGTGGGCACCATATGGCGCTGTTATATATTTACAGTACTGTACTGTTATGTGGGCACCATATGGCACTGTTATATATTTACTGTACTGTTATGTGGGCACCATATGGCGCTGTTATATATTTACTGTACTGTAATGTGGGCACCATATGGCACTGTTATATATTTACTGTACTGTAATGTGGGCACCATATGGCGCTGTTATATATTTACTGTACTGTTATGTGGGCACCATATGGCACTGTTATATATTTACTGTACTGTAATGTGGGCGCCATACAGCACTGTTATATATTTACTGTACTCTTATGTGGGCACCATATGGCGCTGTTATATATTTACTGTACTGTAATGTGGGCACCATACGGCACTGTTATATATTTACTGTACTGTAATGTGGGCACCATATGGCGCTGTTATATATTTACTGTACTGTACTGTTATGTGGGCACCATACGGCACTGTTATATATTTACTGTACTGTAATGTGGGCACCATATGGCGCTGTTATATATTTACTGTACTGTAATGTGGGCACCATACGGCACTGTTATATATTTACTGTACTGTAATGTGGGCACCATATGGCGCTGTTATATATTTACTGTACTGTTATGTGGGCACCATATGGCGCTGTTAGGTGTTTATGGGTAGAGCCGCCATTACAAGTACTGGCACTTTCTAAGGCCCTCCGTGATCATGTGATCCTCACCGTTGCTCTGGTTGTAGAATATGAGTTTGTCGTTGCACTCCTGCTCCTCCACACAGCCGCATATATACAGGAGGCCGGAGTCTGCGGACATCGCCTGCATCACGCACCGCGCCGTGTTGTAGCTGGGCAGCAGAATGTTCTCCAGGGGGAGGTGAGGGTGGTGGCAGAGGGACATCACCTGGACGCTGTCATTGTCCTGCTTCCTGCAAGAGATCAGGACCCCAAAATAATAACATAGCAGGTCCTAGAGGTGCATGGGGGGCACAGCCTCGTATCTAATGGGGAAGCACAGCCTAGCACCTAATGGGGAAGCACAGCCTCATACCGAATGGGGAAGCACAGCCTCGTACCTAATGGGGAAGCACAGCCTCGTACCTAATGGGGAAGCACAGCCTCGTACCTAATGGGGAAGCACAGCCTCGTACCTAATGGGGAAGCACAGCCTCGTACCTAATGGGGAAGTACAGCCTCGTACCTAATGGGGAAGCACAGCCTCGTACCTAATGGGGAAGCACAGCCTCGTACCTAATGGGGAAGCACAGCCTCGTACCTAATGGGGAAGCACAGCCTCGTACCTAATGGGGAAGCACAGCCTCGTACCAAATGGGGAAGCACAGCCTCGTACCAAATGGGGAAGCACAGCCTCGTACCGAATGGGGAAGCACAGCCTCGTACCTAATGGGGAAGCACAGCCTCAAACCGAATGGGGAAGCACAGCCTCGTACCGAATGGGGAAGCACAGCCTCGTACCTAATGGGGAAGCACAGCCTCGTACCTAATGGGGAAGCAAAGCCTCGTACCTAATGGGGAAGCACAGCCTCGTACCTAATGGGGAAGCACAGCATCGTACCTAATGGGGAAGCACAGCCGCTGCCAGGAACTTCAGCACAGACAGTAATAAAGGAACTGACTAAAACTTCTGTCACTTCTAGCTACCAGATAATGTATTTACTTTTTACTCCAGTCACCTCCAGAGCTGCACTTATTATTCTGATACATCAGGTCTTATCCTCCAGTCACCTCCAGAGCTGCACTCACTATTCTGCTGTTACATCATATCTTATCCTCCAGTCACCTCCAGAGCTGCACTCACTATTCTGCTGTTACATCATATCTTATCCTCCAGTCACCTCCAGAGCTGCACTCACTATTCTGCTGTTACATCATATCTTATCCTCCAGTCAACTCCAGATCTGCACTCACTATTCTGCTGTTACATCATGTTCTATCCTCCTGTCACCTCCAGAGCTGCACTCACTATTCTGCTGTTACATTATGTCTTACCCTCCAGTCACCTCCAGAGCTGCACTCTCTATTCTGCTGTTACATCATGTTCTATCCTCCTGTCACCTCCAGAGCTGCACTCTCTATTCTGCTGTTACATCATGACTTATCCTCCAGTCACCTCCAGAGCTGCACTCACTATTCTGCTGTTACATCATATCTTATCCTCCAGTCACCTCCAGAGCTGCACTCACTATTCTCCTGTTACATCATATCTTATCCTCCAGTCACCTCCAGATCTGCACTCACTATTCTGCTGTTACATCATGTTCTATCCTCCTGTCACCTCCAGAGCTGCACTCACTATTCTGCTGTTACATTATGTCTTACCCTCCAGTCACCTCCAGAGCTGCACTCTCTATTCTGCTGTTACATCATGTTCTATCCTCCTGTCACCTCCAGAGCTGCACTCTCTATTCTGCTGTTACATCATGACTTATCCTCCAGTCACCTCCAGAGCTGCACTCACTATTCTGCTGTTACATTATGTCTTACCCTCCAGTCACCTCCAGAGCTGCACTCTCTATTCTGCTGTTACATCATGTTCTATCCTCCTGTCACCTCCAGAGCTGCACTCCCTATTCTGCTGATACATCATGTTCTATCCTCCAGTCACCTCCAGAGCTGCACTCACTATTCTGCTGTTACATCATGTTCTATCCTCCTGTCACCACCAGAGCTGCACTCACTATTCTGCTGTTACATTATGTCTTACCCTCCAGTCACCTCCAGAGCTGCACTCTCTATTCTGCTGATACATCATGTTCTATCCTCCAGTCACCTCCAGAGCTGCACTCACTATTCTGCTGTTACATCATATCTTATCCTCCAGTCACCTCCAGAGCTGCACTCACTATTCTGCTGTTACATCATATCTTATCCTCCAGTCACCTCCAGAGCTGCACTCACTATTCTGCTGTTACATCATATCTTATCCTCCAGTCACCTCCAGAGCTGCACTCACTATTCTGTTACAATTCCCAGGATGCACATCACCAGAATACTCACTCAGCAGAAAACGAGTAAGCAGGGAACACTATAAGACTTTATCTGAAAAAATGTGACTGCAGCTCTGGATGTGACCGGAGTAGTTACCTCTAAATCAGCACACCATGTACTGTCTATAATGCGGGAACGCAGCTACATTTCACCAGCTTTGCCCGGAACGTTTTGCACACAACATCAGGACGGGGATTTATACAGGAATTAAAGGGATTTTCCAGGTTTTCTGGATGTAATTATGTAGTCACATGACTAAGCTGGACAGAAAGTTCTGCCGCTCTAATAGACTTCTGTTATTCCTTTCCTCACCATCTCCGACAGTGGTCTCCAAACTGTGGCCCTCCAGATGTGCAAAACTACAACTCCCAGCATGCCCGGACAGCCATTGGCTGTCCGGGCATGCTGGGAGTTGTAGTTTTGCACCCTCTGGAGGGCCACAGTTTGGCGACCACTGACATGGTGGATAGAAGATGTATCCCAGGGGATGATGGGGGTGACCTATAGGAGACTGGGGGTTATCTATAGGAGACTGGGGGTGACCTATAGGAGACTGGGGGTTATCTATATGAGACTGGGGGTGACCTGTAGGAGACTGGGGGTGACCTATAGGAGACTGGGGGTGACCTATAGGAGACTGTGGGTGATCTATAGGAGACTGTGGGTGATCTATAGGAGACTGGGGGTGATCTATAGGAGACTGTGGGTGATCTATAGGAGACTGGGGGTGACTTATAGTATACTGGGGGTGACCTATAGGAGACTGTGGGTGACCTATAGGAGACTGGGGGTGACCTATAGGAGACTGGGGGTGACCTATAGGAGACTGGGGGTGATCTATAGGAGACTGTGGGTGATCTATAGGAGACTGTGGGTGATCTATAGGAGACTGGGGGTGACTTATAGTATACTGGGGGTGACCTATAGGAGACTGTGGGTGACCTATAGGAGACTGGGGGTGACCTATAGGAGACTGTGGGTGATCTATAGGAGACTGGGGGTGACTTATAGTATACTGGGGGTGACCTATAGGAGACTGTGGGTGATCTATAGGAGACTGGGGGTGATCTATAGGAGACTGTGGGTGATCTATAGGAGACTGGGGTGACCTATAGGAGACTGGGGGTGACCTATAGGAGACTGGGGGTGACCTATAGGAGACTGTGGGTGATCTATAGGAGACTGGGGGTGACTTATAGTATACTGGGGGTGACCTATAGGAGACCGTGGGTGATCTATAGGAGACTGGGGGTGATCTATAGGAGACTGTGGGTGATCTATAGGAGACTGGGGGTGATCTATAGGAGACTGTGGGTGATGTATAGGAGACTGGGGGTGACTTATAGGAGACTGGGGGTGATCTATAGGAGACTGGGGGTGACCTATAGGAGACTGGGGGTGACCTGTAGGAGACTGGGGGTGACCTGTAGGAGACTGGGGGGTTATCTATAGGAGACTGAGGGTGACCTGTAGGAGACTGGGGGTGACCAATAGGAGACTGGGGTGACCTATAGGAGAATGGGGGTGACCTGTAGGAGACTGGGGTGACCTATATGAGACTGGGGGTGACCTGTAGGAGACTGGGGTGACCTGTAGGAGACTGGGGGTGACCTATAGGAGAGTGGGGGTGACCTATAGGAGACTGGGGTGACCTGTAGAAGACTGTGGTGACCTATAGGAGACTGGGGGTGACCTGTAGGAGACTGGGGTGACCTATAGGAGACTGGGGGTGACCTGTAGGAGACTGGGGTGACCTATAGGAGACTGGGGTGACCTATAGGAGACTGGGGGTGACCTATAGGAGACTGGGGGTGACCTATAGGAGACTGGGGGTGACCTGTAGGAGACTGGGGTGACCTATAGGAGACTGGGGGTGACCTGTAGGAGACTGGGGGTGACCTATAGGAGACTGGGGGTGACCTATAGGAGACTGGGGGTGACCTATAGGAGACTGGGGGTGACCTATAGGAGACTGGGGGTGACCTGTAGGAGACTGGGGGGTGACCTATAGGAGACTGGGGGTGACCTATAGGAGACTGGGGGTGACCTATAGGAGACTGGGGGTGACCTGTAGGAGACTGGGGGGTGACCTATAGGAGACTGGGGGTGACCTATAGGAGACTGGGGGTGACCTATAGGAGACTGGGGGTGACCTGTAGGAGACTGGGGTGACCTATAGGAGACTGGGGGTGACCTGTAGGAGACTGGGGGTGACCTATAGGAGACTGGGGGTGACCTGTAGGAGACTGGGGGTGACCTGTAGGAGACTGGGGGGTGACCTTTAGGAGACTGGGGTGACCTATAGGAGACTGGGGGTGACCTGTAGGAGACTGGGGGGTGACCTATAGGAGACTGGGGGTGACCTATATGAGACTGGGGGTGACCTGTAGGAGACTGGGGGGTTATCTATAGGAGACTGAGGGTGACCTGTAGGAGACTGGGGGTGACCAATAGGAGACTGGGGTGACCTATATGAGACTGGGGTGACCTGTAGGAGACTGGGGGTGACCAATAGGAGACTGGGGTGACCTATATGAGACTGGGGTGACCTGTAGGAGACTGGGGGTGACCTGTAGGAGACTGGGGGTGACCTATAGGAGACTGGGGGTGATCTATAGGAGACTGGGGTGACCTGTAGAAGACTGTGGTGACCTATAGGAGACTGGGGGTGACCTGTAGAAGACTGTGGTGACCTGTAGGAGACTGGGGGTGACCTATAGGAGACTGGGGGTGACCTATAGGAGACTGGGGGTGACCTATAGGAGACTGGGGTGACCTATAGGAGACTGGGGGTGACCTGTAGGAGACTGGGGGTGACCTGTAGGAGACTGGGGTGACCTATAGGAGACTGGGGGTGACCTGTAGGAGACTGGGGTGACCTATAGGAGACTGGGGGTGACCTATAGGAGACTGGGGGTGATCTATAGGAGACTGGGGTGACCTATAGGAGACTGGGGGTGACCTATATGAGACTGGGGGTGACCTGTAGGAGACTGGGGGTGACCTGTAGGAGACTGGGGGTGACCTATAGGAGACTGGGGGTGATCTATAGGAGACTGGGGGTGACCTATAGGAGACTGGGGGTGACCTATAGGAGACTGGGGGTGACCTGTAGGAGACTGGGGGTGACCTATAGGAGACTGGGGTTGACCTATAGGAGACTGGGGGTGACCTATAGGAGACTGGGGGTGGTGCCTCCTTACCAGACGGTGACGCAGATCTCCTCGGTGGTTTCGCAGTAGGAGCTCAGGCTGCAGTTGGTGTAGCAGACGCCGCCCTCGCACACTGGGTGAGAATTGTCGCACCATTTGCACAGGTTGGTCCGGGTGTTGCGGTGAGCGGTGGCCAGCGACACTGCGGGGTACACGGAGAAACCAGAATTATCACAGATCCGACCGTACATATGGGATACATAATAAGGATTTGCTTTATATTCCAGTCACTGCCAGAGCTGCACTCACTATTCTGCTGTTATAGCATGTTCTATCCGCCAGTCACCTCCAGAGTTGCACTCGTTATTCTGCTGTTATATCATGTTCTATCCTCCAGTCACCTCCAGAGCTGCACTCACTATTCTGTAGTTATGTCATTTCCTATACTACAGTCCCCTCGAGAGCTGCACTCACTATTCTGCTGTTATAGCATGTTTTATCCTTCAGTCACCGCCAGAGCTGCACTCGTTATTCTGCTGTTATATCATGTTCTATCCTCCAGTCACCTCCAGAGCTGCACTCACTATTCTGTAGTTATGTCATTTCCTATACTACAGTCCCCTCGAGAGCTGCACTCACTATTCTGCTGTTACATAATGTCTTATCCTCCAGTCCCCTTCAGAGCTGCACTTACTATTCTGCTGTTATAGCATGTTTTATCCTCCAGTCACCTCCAGAGCTGCACTCACTATTCTGCTGTTGTAGCATGTTTTATACTCCAGTGACCTCCAGAGCTGCACTCACTATTCTGCTGTTGTAGCATGTTTTATACTCCAGTGACCTCCAGAGCTGCACTCACTATTCTGCTGTTGTAGCATGTTTTATACTCCAGTGACCTCCAGAGCTGCACTCACTATTCTGCTGTTGTAGCATGTTTTATACTCCAGTGACCTCCAGAGCTGCATTCACTATTCTGCTGTTGTAGCATGTCTTATCCTCCAGTCTATAATAGAGCTGAACTCACTATTCACATGTTCCAGTCACCTCCAGAGCTGCATTCACTATTCTGCTGTTACATCATGTCTTATCCTCTAGTAACTTCAAGAGCTGCAGTCATTATTCTACTGTTACATCATGTCTTAAAATCCAGTCACTTCCAGAGCTGCACTCACTGTTCTGCTGTTACATCAGGTCTTATACTCCAGTCACCTTGAGAGCTGCATACACTATTCTGCTGTTATAGTATATTTTATCCTCCAGTCACCTCCAGAGTTGCACTCATTATTCTGCAGTTATGTCATGTGGTATACTACAGTCCCCTACAGATCTGCACTCTCTATTCTGCAGTTACATCATGTCTTATCCTCTAGTAACCTCGAGATCTGCGCTCATTATTCTGCTGTTACATCAGGTCTTATCCTCCAGTCATCTCCAGATCTGCCCTCACTATTCTGCAGTTACGTCATGTGTTATACTACAGTCCCCTCCAGAGCTGCACTCACTATTCTGCTGTTATGTCATGTGTTATACTACAGTCCCCTCCAGAGCTGCACTCACTGTTCTGCTGTTATATCAGGTCTTATCCTACAGTCACCTCCAGAGCTGCACTCACTATTCTGCTGTTACATCATGTCTTATGCTCCAGTCCCCTCCAGAGCTGCACTCACTATTCTGCTGTTACATCATTCCCTATGTTCCAGTGCAGCTCTGGAGGTGACTAGAGGATAAGATATGATGTAATAGTGAGGTACATGGACGCCTCCTTTCCTCCAGTATATAGTAACGTTTCTTGCTCGTATTTTGTGAGCTGTTTTTCTTCCCATAACATCTGGGCGCCGCTCGTCTCTGTGTGGCGGATTATTACGGCGCCGTCCTCAGCTGCCATTAATTACTCTATTGATAAAGATGTGGATCTTGTTATAAACATCTGTTAACTGTCTGAGAACCGCAGAGGAAGATGATCAGAAGCAGCTGATCCACAGCGGGTATTGTAGAGGACGGCGGAGCCCCCGAAGTCATCAGAAGAATGCAAAAGAAATACAAAGTATCTGAGGCCTCACAGAGCACAAAACCTCCTGGCACACTGTAACAGCCCCACTGCAGGGTTCATATAAGGACTATAGGACTAAGTACTCACTATTCTGCTGGTGAGGTCACTGTGTACATACATTACATTACTTATCCTGTACTGATCCTGAGTTATATCCTGTATTATATTCCAGAGCTGTACTCACTATTCTGCTGGTGAGGTCACTGTGTACATACATAACATTACTTATCCTGTACTGATCCTGAGTTATATCCTGTATTATACTCCAGAGCTGTACTCACTATTCTGCTGGTGGGGTCACTGTGTACATACATTACATTACTTATCCTGTACTGATCCTGAGTTATATCCTGTATTATACTCCAGAGCTGTACTCACTATTCTGCTGGTGAGGTCACTGTGTACATACATTACATTACTTATCCTGTACTGATTCTGAGTTATATCCTGTATTATACTCCAGAGCTGTACTCACTATTCTGCTGGTGGGGTCACTGTGTACATACATTACATTACTTATCCTGTACTGATCCTGAGTTATATCCTGTATTATACTCCAGAGCTGTACTCACTATTCTGCTGGTGAGGTCACTGTGTACATACATTACATTACTTATCCTGTACTGATCCTGAGTTATATCCTGTATTATACTCCAGAGCTGTACTCACTATTCTGCTGGTGAGATCACTGTGTACATACATTACATTACTTATCCTGTACTGATCCTGAGTTATATCCTGTATTGTACTCCAGAGTTGTACTCACTATTCTGCTGGTGAGGTCACTGTGTACATACATTACATTACTTATCCTGTACTGATCCTGAGTTATATCCTGTATTATACTCCAGAGCTGTACTCACTATTCTGCTGGTGAGGTCACTGTGTACTTACATTACATTACTTATTCTGTACTGATCCTGAGTTATATTCTGTAAATCTTTTATTAGAAAAATATAAATCATAACAAAACATAAACCAGCACAACTTTGCCATAACGGAAAACAACAACATGAAATAACATAAACCCAAACTTTACATTTAAATAAAAGAACAAAAATCCTGCCTAACCGGCCAGCCCAGCTTTCCTACTAGGACTAGAAGTATTATAACTACTAGAAATATTATAACTACACCTTTCATAGCCAAACAACACACTCATAAGAAACATAAAAATAGCACTATTTCGCTTTAACTCAAAACACCCAAACTCGGGAAAAATCATACATAGAAAACACAACAAGCACTCACACTGCACACCATGTTTTTTTTTTTTTTTTTTATAATAATATTAATAATAATAATAATAACACTATACCACACTCACACATGCACACATATATATACATATATTAACTACATTTAACCAAGAAACCAAAAATAAATAAATAAATTAATTAAATTCAACTCAAAATACCCAAACTCGGGAAAATATCTCAGAAAACACAATACACACATGCTTACACACATCTTTACTACATACTACATATATAAACCAAAGAAAATAAATCCACAACGGGATACTAAAGAAACATTACTACAAAAACAAAACTGGTTCGACTGCCATGTCTATCTCTACTATAAATACTATATACTTAAAAAACATACATTATACATACTATATACATAACTAACTATATACACTACTATGTACAATACTATACACAAACTATATACACCTATAAATAAATAGAAAACACACCTACAAATATAAAAGAACATTCTACACTAAACTGACCCTTCACCCACACCACCCGCCCTCCTGTACATGGGTCAGAGTTTTTTCCATACAGTTCATAGTCCTCAATGTCCAGTACACAACTGACCCATGTCAGGTCCACCAAAAGAAAAGACCACCACCACCCACAAATATACCCTCCCAACCTAGAACTCCTCCCAACCAACTTAACCATAACCAGCTTTAACATACATAAGCAAACAATACAACTCACTTTAGGCCCAAGTTCGGTGCCTGTAAGCCCTTCATAACCATAGCATCTGAAAACAAAACAAAAAGCTATGGTGCACATGCATTAGCCCACCACCTGGAAGAAGGATGGCAATCCTGATACATACAAAATGTATATTCTTTCCCTAACTGCACCCTACCTCTCACCCTACCATTATCCCTAAAGATAAACTGACCCTACTATCACCCTAACCCTGTCCCTACATCACTGTCCCTAACCAAATCAAGGGTACTCTACCCAAAAGGTCTAGTACCTAGGGCACATCAAAAGAAAACCCTCTCCATAGGAGAGAAGCCCTACTGGTACCAAGACTGCCATACTCCAAAGACCTGATCTTCCCGAGGTCACCGGTGATGTTCCTACAGACCTCCACCTCGGAGAGGACTTTGCGCTGATTAGACACTAAACACCGTGCATTCCACGTGTAGTACCTAACCACTAAGCTGACTAAAAACAAAGTGCCCCGATCTCGGCCACCCAGGTTCCTGAATGCCCCATAAGCCCACTCTGGATAGGTAAGGCCGGCAAGTTGACTCCAGCAGATGGAAGCGCCCACCCGGTTGTAGACCCTTATATTAAAGGGACAATGAAGCAGGAAATGGTCCATGCTTTCCAGCATGTCCCCGCACTCTTCTCGGGGACACCCCCGGTCATCAGATCTCCTGCACTTCAAATTGTCCCTCACATATAACTTCCCCTGAAAGCAGCGCCAGGCCAAGTCCCAAAACTTCTGGGGGATCCTTTTCATATTTAAGAGATACAACCCCACCCTCAGATCCCGACCTGGGCAGTCCCTGAGCGCCAGAGGCTTCTGGAAGTGGGTCAACAGAACCCGTTTGTCAAGGAACTGCCTTGACTGGGTCCTGATCTCCCACACTCCCAGACCCCACCGACGTATCGCCTTCAGAGTCGGGGTAGCATAAGCCGGAAGATGCCCATGGGGCGTACGGAGGTCCTTCACTTGCCCTCCTGTCTCCCATTCCTGGAAGAAAGGCCGAAACCACTCCCTGCAGGAGAGTACCCACGGAGGAGCCCTCTCTGACCAGAGGTTCGAGATGTTAGCTTTCAAGAAGGTGTTCGTTAAGAACACCACAGGGTTTACCATAGATAAACCCCCTAGTCTCCTTGTGCGGTACGTAACCTCTCTCTTGACTAGGTTCATCCTGTTCCCCCATAACAGTTGGAAAAACAGGCTGTAGATCCTAGTGTAGTAAGCCTCTGGCAAGATACATACACTGCCCAGATAGATAAACAAGGGGAGCAGGTACGATTTGATCAGGTGTACCCTTTCCCTGAGGGTCATAGACCAACCCTTCCACTGATCCACCCTATGAGTGGCATCCTGTAGCTTACCGTCCCAGTTTTTGGTGGGATAATCATCCTGGCCGAATGTGATGCCCAGAATTTTTGCTGAGTCTTGGGGCCCTGGGAGGGTGTCCGGGAGATCAAAAGTGGGATCTCCCCCTCCCAGCCAGAGACTTTCACACTTATCCCGGTTGATCTTAGACCCGGATGCCTCCGAGTAGCGTTCCACCTCCGACATCACCACATCGACCTCCTCTCTCGAGGACACGAAAATGGTGACATCATCAGCGTACGCCACCACTCTCTGGGCGACATCCAGCTCTGCCAGACTCATCCCGACTCCCGCCAACGGCTCACAATCTACCCTCCGGACGAAGGGATCGATTGCGAACACGTATAAAAGCGGGCTCAAAGGACAACCCTGACGGACTCCAGACCCCACCTCAAAAGAGCGGCCAGACCAACCGTTCACCAGCGGGAAACTCTCTGCCCCTGCATATAAGGTCTTAAGCCAATTAATAAAAGCACACGGTAAGCCATATCTCAGGAGGACGGACCAGAGGTACTCGTGGTTCACCCGATCAAATGCTTTGGCCTGATCCAGGGACAGCAAGTACCCCTTCCAGAGACCTGCACTACTCCGCTCCACTGCCTCCCGGACACCGAGAACAGCACTTAAGGTGCTTCGGCCTGGAACAGAGCAGTGCTGGGCCCCCGAAAGGAGCCGGGGTGCAAACTTCACCAGCCGATTAAACAGTATCTTGGCCAGAAGCTTCCTGTCCGTATTGAGAAGAGCTATGGGCCTCCAATTCTCAATACGGCTGGGATCTTTACCCTTTGAGAGAAGAATCAGGGCTGACCTCCTCATTGACTTCGGCAGAGTGCCCGAGGAGAGACACTCATTGAATACCTCAGTCAAGAGGGGAGCTAAAGACTCCTTAAAGGTCTTGTACCACTCGGATGTTAAGCCATCCGGACCTGGTGACTTCTTGGGGGCAAGCCCCTCAATCGCCAGTCTCACTTCCTCTTCCCTGATTTTTTCTGCCAAAACATCAAGAGAGGGGTCTACCCCTGGCTCAGGAATGGTTTCAGCCAGGAAAGCCGACATCCCGTCTCGATCTAGATCCTTCCTTCCCAAGAGGTGTGAGTAGAAGGATCTGACGACCTCCAAGATCCCTGATCTGGACCGATTCAGAGATCCCGTACTATCAATCAGTCCTGAAATGACTTTACTACTCACTGACATCTTACAGTTTCTGTAAGGGTCGGGCGAGCGGTACTTCCCGAAATCCCTCTCAAAAACCAAAGATGCGTGCCTATCGTACTGACACCTCATCAGCAAGGACTTCACTCTGGAGATATCCTCCCGGCTACCTCCAGTCGAGACGAGAAGCTCGAGTTTCCTCCTCAGTCCCTGATACAGGCGATACCTATTCAGGGACCTGAGGCTCGAGAGCTGGCGGAAGAACCCCGCAACCCGCTTCTTGAACATCTCCCACCACTCTGACTTACTACTACATAGGCCCAGTAAAGGTACCTGACTCTGAAGAAAATCCTCAAAGGACTGTCTTACCTCCGCTTCCTCCAGGAGGGCCGAATTCAGCTTCCAATAACCTTTACCCATCCGAGGGGTCTCTGAAACATTCAGGGAAAACAAAATCATACAGTGATCGGAGAACTCCACCTCAACCACGGACACTGCAGAAGAGACAGCTTCCTCCTTCAAATAAAACCTGTCTATTCTAGACCTGCAGCTACCTCGATGATAGGTGAAACCCGCGTGGCCTGAGGGGCTCCGGATGTGGGCGTCCTCTAGGCGAGCTTCCCTAACTATACTATTGAGAGCTATGCTATCATAAGCCAACCGATCATTGGAGCCTCTCCTATCTTGGGATCTCGTGACAGTATTGAAATCCCCTCCAAAGATCACCTGTCTGCTTGTAAAAAGAAAGGGCTTAATCCTCATAAAGAGATCTTTTCGTCCCCACTTGGTTTGTGGGGCGTAGATGTTAATGAGCCGGAGCTCTTGCCCCTTCATGAGGACATCTAAGATCAGGCACCTCCCCATTTCTAACTCAATAACCCGTCTGCATTCAACAGGAGCGGTAAAAAGGACCGCCACCCCACTATACGGCTCAGCCGCAAGAGACCAGTGGGAGGGGCCACGTCTCCACTCTCTCCTGGCTTTTACCAGAGAGGCAAGATCTGACAACCTGGTCTCCTGCAGATACAAAATATCGGCTTCAACACGGCCGAGAAAATCAAAGGCTGCGAATCTAGCCGTATCAGACTTTATGCTGGCACAGTTAATAGATGCCAGCGTCAATGGGGTGAGTGCCGCCATCATGGGTGATTGAGTTAGATAGCCCTAACCCCCTCATTTCTGTTTTTTCTTTACCCCCTCATCCCCGGAAGAGGAGGCTTCTTTCTCTTTAAACCTTTTTTTGGACTCAGACTGGTCCATTTTTAAATCGCCATCTCCGCCTGGCTCTGGTTTGGCCCCATCCCCTGAGGAAATTGCCCCATGTGGACAGGGCCCAGTTCCCCCTGGAGGCTCCCCCACTTCAGGCACCCCATCCTTGACCCCCCCCTCCATGGAGGGGGAGGAGATGTCTTCAAGGACAGAGTACCGGTTAGACAGATCAATCAGAGGGGGGGCAGGTAAGCTTCCGCTTGGGACCTGGTCCGTAGCACGGAGACTAGAGGGCTCTGACCTCTTCTTTCTCCCTTTACTGCCCTTCTTTTTTGGCCTCTCTTCACCCTCCTCATCCACACTTTCACAGTGGGAGGAATCGGAAAGATCGGCCTTGCTGCCTTCTTCTCTACAGATTCTCCCCATTTCCTCATCCAGCACATTCTCCTCCAGGGCCTCAGCAGTTTCAGGACTAACCTCTGGAGCAGGGCCAGAAGCTACCCCTGCCACATGGGAACTCTCCAGTTCCCTGCTCCTTCTGCGATTAGCCTCCCGCCTCAGCTTGGCGGGACTTTTCCTCTTCACTGACCCTGTTGCACCTTCACCCGCACTCGTGCCCTCCCCAGCTGAAGCAACATTACTGCTGTCTCCAGCCAAGGTGACCGTCGCACGGGCAAAGGCGCTAGGACAACGGCTGAAAGGGTGTCCTAAGACACCACACAGATGACACCTGATCTGCCTACAGGATGCGGCAAGATGACCTACCCCACCACACAGAGCACAGACCTGCACAGTACAGGCTGCGCTAAAGTGAGTGGGGCTGCCGCACCTGTGACAGACCTTGGGCTGCCCCTGGTAGAAAATTTGGATTCTGTCTCTTCCTAGAAAAGCAGCTGATGGGATGTGGGCAACAGTGCTCCCCGAACGCTTCAGTTTGACGGAAAACGTCCAGGCCCCAGACCAGATCCCATGTTCGTCATAGTTCTTTTTTGGCATGTCCGTCACATCACCATATCGGCTGAGCCAGGTCATGATATCATAGCAAGATAGTGACTCATTACGTGTCAAAACGGTCACTTTCTTGGCCAAATTCTGACGGGATATCGCCTTTACGGCAAAATCCCGCCAGCCGGGCTCGTTTTTCACCACCTCATAGTTCGACCAGAAGAGTTCAAGACCCTCCGGCCGAACAAAGCTGATGTCAAACTCAGAAGTAGCGTAGGGGTGGATCAGGGCAAAGATGTCACTTGCCCTGAATTCCATTTGGAGGAGGAGCTCAACCACCTTACCCCGTGGCGGACATGCATCTTCGCCCCTCCACACTAAACGGACCACATTCCTACGGCCACTTTCCTGCCCGGATGTCGGGAGGGACCAGACCACCTCCCCATTATGTTCTCGGAATGCGCCTAAGCCATGTCTTTCTATCCAAAAAGACAGGTCAACCTCACCCCTCCCCTCTACATGGATTGACCTGTCTCCCCTACGTAGAGCCTCCAGTAGGCGCTGTTGCAAGTGACCACCAGAGCCAGACGGAGATGGGGATCCCCCGGCAGTGACGCTGGCATAGCTTCTGGGAGAAGCAGCCACTACCGGGGGGGCAGTCGAACCAGAACCTGATCCAGACCCCAAACCAGCACCCTTATTCTTAACAGAGGTGTCTGCCACCAATCCTTTCTCTGGCATTCCACTACCACCCCTCTCTTGCGCTCCACTACCACCCCTTTCTTGCGCTCCACTTTCACCCCTCTCTTGCGCACCACTACCACCCCTCTCTTGCACTCCACTTGCACCCCTCTCTTGCACTCCACTTGCACCCCTCTCTTGCACTCCACTTGCACCCCTCTCTTGCACCCCACAAGTTCCCCCCTCATCCACACTGCTACCACAACTCCTCCCATGCACACTATAACTCACATTCTGCACATTACCATTTTTAGTCACATTTTTTCCCTCACTTTCACTCTTGCCTACACTGTCCCTTGATGTATTAGAGGCCGGGCTGGCTTGGTCTATAGCTCCGTGTACAAGGGTTGCTGGCTTAAGGATCAGCGCTGCACAGCTCCTCCGTTCAGTCTTCTGGGGCATGGACACAGGCCCCGCCCCCTCGCACAGCGCCATAGATTTTGGCGGGAGCTGTCCCACCGGATGCACTCCCGCCCCGCTTACTGCAGCTGACGGGCGCAGAACCTCCCCCTTCACAGGGGAGAGTCCCGACGCGCCAGAACTGGTACCAACTGTGTAACCTAGGGGACCGCCCCCTGAACCAACAAGGTCCGGCACCCGGACACTCCCCCCCCTCACAGGGGAGTGCCCCGCAGTGCCAGGACCTATACTGCCAGCTTCAATCGGGGGACCGCCCCCCAAATTGGTAAATCTGCCGCTATTTTCTGGTGCCTGGACACCCTCCCCCCTCACAGGAGGGTGCCCTTTTTTTTCTATAGCACCCGCGGCCATTTTGGGTGCACTACTGTATCCCCCATGCTGGCCCCGCTCCACTACAGAAACGGGGTCTGGCAGATTGGGGGACCCAGCACCCTGAACCGACTTTTCAGCCGACCCAGGCTGCTGGAAGGGAGCAAAGACAAACTTCACTGCCTGTGTCTTCTTCCTCTTCTTGCCCTTCGCTTTTTTCTTCTCCTCTGGGCCCAAATCATCCCCGAAAGAAAAATTTTCTAGACGAGTGGGGGACTCCTGCATAACAATTGCCCGCAGGAGACCCCCATCTGCCAAGCCGCTGCAATCACTACAGTCACTGCCATCCTCATCGTCCTCACTGGAGGGAGGTAAGGCCACCTGAGCCGGGTTTATATAGTCCTCACTGAGGGTAAGTGGGGGGTCTGGGGTAACAGTGGTGGTACAAACAGAACCCGTGTCCATATCCCCCTCACTCACATCCCCCTCCTCACCTTCCTCCATCTCCTCCTCCTCCTCACTCTCATCTTGGTGACTTTCTTTTTCTGAACCTCTGGAGACCCCCTTGAGGGGAACCTCTCCTCATTTAGAATCTTCTCACTGAAGAAGCCGGCTCCAGCCACAATGTCCGCTCTCAGCTGAACAATCTCCTCCACCTCTTTCTTTAATGCTCTCACCTTTGCAGTGAACGCTGCTCTCTTGCCCTTGGCTGCTGTATCCGCCTGGTAAGTTGCAAACTTTATATCTTCTCTTAGACCTCGTAGCTGTTTCCCAAGTTGCTCATATTGGGCCATCTTTGCCTGGATTCTTGAACCAAAAGTCTCCAGGGATTCCCTTGGCCCCTTGACCCCCCATTGCTGGGGTTCTGAGGAGCCTGAGGTAGAAGCCTTCACTCCACTCCTCTGCCTGGATGAGCTTCTTTTCCCAGAGGAACTTTTGCTGGAAGCCTTGCAGCTCCCAGCTGGGGATGGGGGAGGGGGCCCCACATGGCGATGGGCCCTGGTGGATCGTCTC
Source organism: Hyla sarda (assembly GCF_029499605.1). Taxonomy (NCBI): domain Eukaryota; kingdom Metazoa; phylum Chordata; class Amphibia; order Anura; family Hylidae; genus Hyla; species Hyla sarda. Next base: position 12,577,505 of record NC_079196.1, on the reverse strand, counting down.
ACCCCATCCTGGCTGCTGGCCGTCGCATTTTCCTTTGCACCCCCCGCCGGCCGGGTACGGGGAGTGCAAGATGAAGCCTCCTGGGGCTCCATAGCAGGAAAACCCTCTACCCAGGTATCTGCCACACACCTGGGGAGGGGCGGATGGAAATCACTGCTTCACTGGAAGAGTCTGGAAGTAACAGGAGCTCAGACACACCCAACCTCTCTCCAGAGCTGTACTCACTATTCTGCTGGTGAGATCACTGTGTACATACATTACATTACTTATCCTGTACTGATCCTGAGTTATATCCTGTATTATACTCCAGAGCTGTACTCGCTATTCTGCTGGTGAGGTCACTGTGTACATACATTACATTACTTATCCTGTACTGATCCTGAGTTATATCCTGTATTATACTCCAGAGCTGTACTCACTATTCTGCTGGTGAGGTCACTGTGTACATACATTACATTACTTATCCTGTACTGATCCTGAGTTATATCCTGTATTATACTCCAGAGCTGTACTCACTATTCTGCTGGTGAGATCACTGTGTACATACATTACATTACTTATCCTGTACTGATCCTGAGTTATATCCTGTATTATACTCCAGAGCTGTACTCACTATTCTGCTGGTGTGATCACTGTGTACATACATTACATTACTTATACTGTACTGATCCTGAGTTATATATCAGACAGGAGGCGAGTATCTTGCATTAAACTTTCTTTTTAATGCCCATAGCAGAAAACTACAGACAATTCATATACTTCAGTATAAAAATTTCATCAAAACTACAACTCCCAGCAGCCCCTGGGTCCCCCCTCCCATGGGTTGGAGACCCTATATAAGGCGCTGTCTGGATCTCTTCCTCCTCTTTCTTTCTGCTCATGGCAGTTAGTTACGTTTTAAATTTTATCTTCATTGTTTTTCATATAGAGATTTCCTTTATTGTTCTTTCATTGTACCAGGTTACTGGTGTGTGGGGACCCTTTCAAGTGTTCCTATTTCTCCAGTTGTCCTGGTTTTGTTTTCCAATTCCATTCTAGATATATTTCTATATATTCTACATATTTATATACTGTCCTATATTTTCTGTATTCCATATTAATTGTATTTCAGTGTGATTATTATTTTCCCTTCTCTGTCTCCACGTTCCCTTTTGTGTTTTCACTGTTCCCGGTTCTGACTCTCCGGGTCCTCTCTCCTGTCAGGCGCCATTTTACCCTATTTTTGCGCCGTCCTCTTCGGCTTCTTTCTGCCACTCTCGTCCTTTTCGCGGGCTCTGCAGCGTTCGGGGGGCGTGTCCGAGTGACGCGTTCCTTGCGACGCGCCTCCGCTGAGTCCGCGCGTCCTATCACAGGGGTTCTAGCCGTAGTCTCGCGAGACTACGGCTGTGAGCTCTGCTTGCTGGGATCCTCCTCCTCTCACCGTCGCCAGTGTTGTGCGAGCGGTGAGAGGAGCGCCAGCATCTTAGGTACAGATCCCATTGCAATATATCTAAGATGGTTTATTGCTAAATTCTTTACTGTCTTATTCAGTTAGGCTACTTGTAGCTTCCCCTTATTCATACTGACATCTATAAGATGGCTGGAGATAATTCTGCTCCATTTTCTACCCATGTTAATGAGGAGATTGACATTGAAGCCTCCCAAATAATGTCCGCTTCCCAAATTCAGGACTTGATTACTAAGTCCATTCAGGCAGCTCTAGCTGCTAATGTACGTTCTGACCCCTCTTTACCCTCTACTTAGCCCCCAAGTTAAGGGTAAAGTGACACAAAAACGTAAACATGTGAACGTACACTACGACTCCCCGGCAGGGGAAGTTTATAATGTGCCCCAGGCAGGACCCGAACCGGCCTGCCGCACCCCGCATCTCAGTGACCTCCCTCGACCCTTGGGCCCCAAGGAGAATATTAAAAAAGGGCTGAAGTCCGCCAGGTGTATAAAACCGGACTCATACAACACGTCCAACGACGAGTCATCCGGCGAGTCGGACACGGCTCAAGCCACGGACTCTGACTCTGATAATGAAGATGCGGGGTTTCAGGCTGATTGTAATGATGCCGAACCTGAAGTGTCCAGTGAGGCGATTTTGGACGCTCAGGGACAACCACTTTTCAACCCTGATGAGATCATACACCCTCGCTCAGGTGACTGGGCGCCGCTACCACACGTAGCTCAATACATAGAGCATTGGACTAGACGGTCATTAGACCGCACAAACAGGAACAAACTCAGGGCGGAATGCCCTAGGCTCTATGTGGCCAAGAAGGTGGCGGTCACCCCGGAGATAGACCCGGTCCTCCTTAAGTATCTGACCCGGGCTGGCAAATATTCCAAATAGGGTATTGAACGGTCCTACAAGTTAATACAGGATCGCATACTAGATCTGCTTGGACCGCTCACAAAGATTCTCAATCTATCTGAGCAGGCAGCCTCAGCAGACCAACCGGTGGACTTGTCACAACTTAGAGGTTGGGCCCAGCGTGCGATATGCATGCTAGGCAGCGCAAACACGGCGTGCTCTACCGAACGTCGCCGTTCGATTTTAATGAACCAGCTCAGTCATTTAGCGGAGAATGAGCCCGGACCCTCCGCGGAAGGTCTTCTCTTCAGAGAAGATCTCATTAAAAACATTAATAAGGTGATCAGCCTATTTTCCAGTCTAGATAAGGCGCAGACCTCACTAAAGAAAATGGGTGAGTACACATACAATTTCCATTCCACACACAATGGTGGGGGGCAGACTGATGTATTTTACCCACGTCTGGTCCACGATTATGGCAGACGTGTGGATCCTCAATACGGTAGCAGGCTACCAGATAGAGTTCCAATCTCTCCCCGTACTGAATTTTATACCTCCACCCATTCAGTTTTCCGCTCAAAACATAGAACTCATAGACAAGGAGCTCCGGGAGCTCCTGTCCAAACAGGCGGTGATAGATGTAAACCCCTTGTCCCCCGGTTTTGTAAGCAACCTCTTCTTGGTAAAGAAGAAGGATGGCGGTTATCGCCCGGTGATAAATCTAAGAGATTTAAACCAGCACGTGATATATCGGCACTTCAAGATGGAGGGTATCCATCTGTTATGCGACCTTCTCTGGCCAGGAGACTGGTTGGTGAAGATCGACTTGAAGGACGCATATCTTACCGTTCCTAATCACCACTCCTCCCAACCTTTTCTTCGGTTTCTATGGAGGGACCGAATGTGGCAGTTCACCTGCCTGCCATTCGGATTATCATCAGCCCCTTGGTGTTTCACCAAGTTTCTGAAACCGGTGGTAGCCGCTCTCCGGAGCAGGCGGGTACGGCTTATCATCTACCTAGACGATCTGCTGATCATGGCACGTTCCAGAACGCAGGCCCTGTTGCACAAACAATGGGCGGTTTCTCTGATGGAGGACTTAGGATTCCTCATCAACCACAAGAAATCTGTGCTGACTCCCTCACAAGAGCTAGAATTCCTAGGTTTCCTAGTGGATACCAAACGTGCCGTTCTGAATCTACCAAACTCCAAGTTAGCTCTGATTCGGAAGGAAATCAGAACGACTTTGCGCAAGGGTCGAGTGTCTCTGAGGATGATTGCACGCATAGTCGGCCTATTATCGGCCTCGATTCAAGCTATCTTCCCGGCCCCACTTCATTATCGGGCCCTTCAACGACTCAAGAACCTTCACATACTCCAGGGTCTCCGCTATGTGGACGAAGTTACCCTTTGCCCGGAGGCAGTGGAGGAATTACACTGGTGGCTGCGCCACGCCGTCGAATGGAACGGCAAGACTATATTCAATTCCTGCCCGGACATCATAATAGAGTCCGATGCGAGCCGCCATGGCTGGGGTGCTCGTTGCGGGCGCAATACCACAGGAGGGAGATGGTCCGTAGAGGAGTCTCTCCTCCACATCAATGCCCTGGAACTTTTGGCAGCGTTCTTCGCTATCAAGAGCTTTCTCCCTCACAATACCAATTGTTGCGTTCTTTTACGCATGGACAATGTGGCTGCGGTTAAATATGTCAACCGCCTTGGGGGGACGAGGTCCAGGGTACTGGCAGACATCGCATCCGAATTCTGGCACTTTTGCTTGTCCCGGGACATCATTCCTATTGCGGAATATCTTCCCGGTGTGTCCAACACAGTGGCAGACTGGAATTCTCGTTATTTGAGGGATTCCAGCGATTGGACATTAGACCGTTCTATTTTTCGGGTTTTGTGGAATCTTTGGGGTCCCTTATACATGGACCTCTTCGCATCTCGCCTCAATCGACAATTGCCTCGCTTTTACAGCTGGAGGCCGGACCCGGAGGCATCCGCAGTGGACGCATTCCGCCAGATATGGTCACCGGGTACACACTATGCGTTCCCCCCATTCAATACGATCTCCAGATTCCTTCTCCAAGTACTGAATCAGAAGGCGACGGTGGTGTTGATCACCCCTTGGTGGCCGACACAACCGTGGTTTCCCCTTCTCCTAGGGATGACAATCGACTTTCCTCGGTTGATTCCCCAGTCGCCTCACCTTCTCATGAACCCTACCATGGGTCCTCATCCGTTGATTTTGGAGGGCAACCTTCCACTCCTTGCGTGGTTGGTTTCGGGGTCCCGGACACCGGTAGAGACACAATCGGCTAGAGACCTCCTCGCCTTGGCCTGGGCCCCAGGGACTAGATCGACATATCGATCGGCCTGGACTTTGTGGGTTCATTGGTGTGATCGACAGCAAGTTGATGCCGTTCAAGCACCTGTTTCAGTGATATTGAACTACCTCGCGGACTCTTTTGAGTCTGGAAAATCGTATAGTTCACTTAACGTGTACAGGTCCGCCATATCGGCATACCATTGCCCGGTGGACGCATTACCAGTTGGCAAACCTCCTTTGGTATGTAGGCTCTTAAGGGGAGTAAAATTTAAACGTCCTCCCCGTCCTAGATACCAGTCTACTTGGGATGTCTCCCTGGTGTTAGAACTGTTTTCCTCCTGGGCGGACAATGATGCACTCTCCTTAAAATTTTTATCCCTCAAAATTACTACCCTTTTATGTTTAGTGTCTATTAAACGGGTGTCGGACGTTAAAGCGTTGGATATCTCCAGGCGACAGTTTTCGCCAGAGGGAGTTCGCTTTTCTGTGGTTCGCAGAACTAAGACAGGACTTCACTCCGTCTTCTATCCCTTTTTTCCGGATCACCCGCGCCTGTGCGTGGTATGCTGTCTACAAACGTATGAGGTGCGGACCACGCCTCTGCGATCCGAGTCTCACAATCAATTATTGTTATCGTATGTCATGCCTCATCTTCCGGTATCCTCGGCTACCTTGGCCAGGTGGGTCAGATCAGTCATGGAAATGGCTGGGATTGACATTTCTCTCTTTGGTGCCCACTCTTCTAGAGGAGCTATGGCCACCAAAGTGGTTACTTCAGGAGGTTCGCTTTCGGACCTTTTGTTGGCCGCCGATTGGTCGTCCGAGACAACTTTTCGGCAGTTTTATTTTAGGCCACAAGAACACGTTTCTGTATCTGTACTCTGACATGTCTGTTCTTCTGTCTTTAGCTTTAAAATTGAAAGATATGAGCCTCCTGTCTGATATATAAATCGAGATTTTCCTAGCTAACGTGACGGAAAATATAAGTTATATGAAGACAGGAGGCGAGTATCTTCCCTCCCGACCCCACCCTGTCATGGTGTTCCTTTCTCGTTTCAGGATATTGAAGAACGGGACTTCCTTCTACACGGAAGAATCTGAGGAGTCCCTGAGTTACAGTGGTTATACTTTTCTGTTCCAGTTCGAACACAGTTCACGGAGGCCCTGTTGGCCCCGACTACCAGGTACCAGGTGTCGGAATTTCGTGTGACGTCACAAGTTCTCCAGATGTGTCAGGATGTCGTGCGCGGTTCCGAAGTTCGCACGAAAGAAAGAGGAGGAAGAGATCCAGACAGCTCCTTATATAGGGTCTCCAACCCATGGGAGGGGGGACCCAGGGGCTGCTGGGAGTTGTAGTTTTGATTAAATTTTTATACTGAAGTATATGAATTGTCTGTAGTTTTCTGCTATGGGCATTAAAAAGAAAGTTTAATGAAAGATATGAGTCTCCTGTCTTCATATTACTTATATTTTCCGTCACGTTAGCTAGGAAAATCTCGATTTATATCCTGTATTATACTCCAGAGCTGCACTCACTATTCTGCTGGTAAGATCACTGTGTACATACATTACATTACTTATCCTGCACTGATCCTGAGTTATATCCTGTATTATACTCCAGAGCTGCACTCACTATTCTGCTGGTGAGGTCACTGTGTACATACATTACATTACGTATCCTGTACTGATCCTGAGTTATATCCTGTATTATACTCCAGAGCTGTACTCACTATTCTGCTGGTGAGGTCACTGTGTACATACATTACATTACTTATCCTGTACTGATCCTGAGTTATATCCTGTATTATACTCCAGAGCTGTACTCACTATTCTGCTGGTGAGGTCACTGTGTACATACATTACATTACTTATCCTGTACTGATCCTGAGTTATATCCTGTATTATACTCCAGAGCTGTACTCACTATTCTGCTGGTGAGGTCACTGTGTTCATACATTACATTACTTATCCTGTACTGATCCTGAGTTATATCCTGTATTATACCCCAGAGCTGTACTCACTATTCTGCTGGTGAGGTCACTGTGTACATACATTACATTACTTATCCTGTACTGATCCTGAGTTATATCCTGTAACTCTTTTTATTATAAAAATACAAAACACATCCAATACAAAACATAAAACAAAAACAAGCTTAACCAGCTATAACAAACATAACAAAAATAAAATTACAAAAACAAACAAATTTACTAAAATACACTTTTTTTTTCCTTTTGCCCATACCAAAATAACTCACACAAACACACATACAAAAAAAAAACATGAACAGAAAAATAGCCCAACTTGGCTTATAAAAAATATATAAACATAAAATTCAGCATGACTTGGCTATAAAAATAAAACAAAAAGGAACATAAAAGTAGCACAACTGGCTATAACTCAAAAATTATCCTCACCCAGGGAAGAGAAGAAAAAAAAAATTATTATAATAATAAATAAATAAATTACTAAGCACAACTTGCTTTTAAAAAAAAATAAATAAATAAATAAATTGATACAAAATTATGCTCTGCCTCCCAGCCAGAGATCCACCGGTGAAAGAAGGGCAAGGAAAAGCAGCGCGGAGATGCGGCCGGAGAGAGGGCCCAAAGAGCCCAGCCCCACGCACCGCCCCCGCACGGCCGCAAGGCCCGCAAAGCACGCCCAGCACGGCAAGGAGCCGAGGACGGCCAGGGAGGATCTGCGCACGGCCCAGAATCCGGCGAGCGCCTAACCCAAAAAGAGCAACCCAGAACCGAAGAGAAGGACAACACCTCCGAAAAACGAGACCGCAAAGCCGGAGGCGAGGAGAGCAGAGACACCGGAGGGGAGCGGCCCCCCCCAAGGAGAAACCTAAACATACACAAACATACACATAAATACATATGACACCACTTTACTACTGGCCCGACTGCCACTATACACTATATAATATAAAACAATATAAATACAAAACACAATATATACAAAACCCAATATATACAAAATCACAGAAAATATACAAAATATAATAAATACACTACAGAAAACAACAGAAAACACCTACACTAAAACTATCCCCTCACCCACGCCACCCCTCCTGTACATGGGTCAGAGTCCATACCGTCCATACAGTTCTCAGTCCTTAACTGACCCATGTCAGGTCCCCAAAACACCACAAAACCACCACCCACAAATACACCCTCCCCACCTAACACTCCTCCCAACCAACTTATATACAAACTTATACACTCTTATCCACAACCCCCTTTAGGCCCAAGTTTGGTTGCCTGTAAGCCCTTCATACCATGTCAACTGAAAACAAAACAAAAAGCTAATGTGCACATGCATCAGCCCACCATCAGGGAGAAGGATGGCAGACCTGATACAGAAATCATTTTATACTCTTTCCCTAACTCCCCCTACAATTCTCCCTAATTCTATCCCTACAATAAATCTGACCCTGCCCTCACCCTATCTCTACCCCTATAACACTGCCCCTAACCAAAAATAAAAGGTACTCTACCCAAAAGGTTTAGTACCTAGGGCACATGAAATGAGAAACCTCTCCACAGGAGAGAAGCCCTACTGGTACCAAGACTGCCATACTCCAAAGACCTGATCTTCCCGAGGTCACCGGTGATGTTCCTACAGACCTCCACCTCGGAGAGGACTTTCCGCTGTGTAGATACTAAACACCGTGCGTTCCACGTGTAGTACCTAACCACTAAACTGACTAAAAATAAAGTGCCCCGATCTCGGCCACCCAGGTTCCTGAAAGCCCCATAAGCCCACTCCGGATAGGCAAGGCCGGCAAGTTGACTCCAGCCGATGGAAGCGCCCACCCTGTTGTAGACCCCTATGTTAAAGGGACAATGAAGCAGGAAGTGGTCCATGCTTTCCAGCGTGTCCCCGCACTCTTCTCGGGGACATCCCCGGTCATCAGAGCTCCTACACTTCAGGTTGTCCCTTACACATAGCTTCCCCTGAAAGCAGCGCCAGGCCAAGTCCCAAAACTTCTGGGGGATCCTTTTATGTTTAAAAGATACAACCCCACCCTCAGATCCCGACCTGGGCAGTCCCTGAGCGCCAGAGGCTTCTGGAAGTGGGTCAACAGAACCCGTTTGTCAAGGAACTGCCTTGACTGGGTCCTGATCTCCCACACTCCCAGACCCCACCGATGTATCGCCTTCAGAGTCGGGGTAGCGTAAGCCGGAAGATATCCATGGGGCGTACGGAGGTCCTTCACTTGCCCTCCTGTCTCCCATTCCTGGAAAAAAGGCCGAAACCACTCCCTGCAGGAGAGTACCCACGGAGGAGCCCTCTCTTTCCAGAGGTTTGCAATGTTGGCTTTCAAGAAGGTGTTCGTTAAGAACACCACTGGGTTTACCATAGATAAACCCTCTAGTCTCCTCGTGCGGTACGTAACCTCCCTCTTGACTAGGTTCAACCTGTTCCCCCATAACAGTTGGAAAAACAGGCTGTAGACCCTAGTGTAGTAAGCTTCTGGTAAGATACATACACTGCCCAGATAGATAAACAAGGGGAGCAGGTACGATTTAATCAGGTGTACCCTTTCCCTGAGGGTCATAGACCAACCCTTCCACTGGTTCACCCTCTGAGTGGCATCCTGGAGCTTACCGTCCCAGTTTTTGGTGGGATAATCATCCTGGCCGAATGTGATGCCCAGAATTTTTGCTGACTCTTGGAGCCCTGGAAGGGTGTCCGGGAGATCAAACGTGGGATCTCCCCCTCCCAGCCAGAGACTTTCACACTTATCCCGGTTGATCTTGGACCCGGATGCCTCCGAGTAGCGGTCCACCTCTGACATCACCATATCGACCTCCTCCCGTGAGGAGACGAAAATAGTGACATCATCAGCGTACGCCACCACTCTCTGGGCGACATCCGGCTCCGCCAGAGTCATCCCGACTCCCGCCAACGGCCCACAATCTACCCTCCGGACGAAGGGATCGATTGCGAACACGTATAACAGCGGGCTCAAAGGACAACCCTGACGGACTCCGGACCCCACCTCAAAAGAGCGGCCAGACCAACCGTTCACCAGCGGGAAACTCTCTGCCCCTGCATATAAGGTGACAAGCCAATTCACAAAAGTACTCGGTAAGCCATATCTCAGGAGGACGGACCAGAGGTACTCGTGGTTCACCCGATCAAATGCTTTGGCCTGATCCAAGGACAGCATGTACCCCTTCCAGAGACCCGCACTACTCCGCTCCACTGCCTCCCTGACACTGAGGACAGCACTTAAGGTGCTTCGGCCTGGAACAGAGCAGTGCTGGGCCCCCGAAAGGAGCCGGGGTGCAAACTTCACCAACCGATTAAATAGTATCTTAGCCAGAAGCTTCCTGTCCGTATTGAGAAGAGCTATGGGCCTCCAATTCTCAATCCGGCTAGGATCTTTACCCTTTGACAGAAGAATCAGGGCTGACCTCCTCATTGACTTTGGTAGAGTGCCCGAGGAGAGACACTCATTGAATACCTCAGTCAAGAGGGGAGCTAAAGACTCCTTAAAGGTCCTGTACCACTCGGATGTTAAGCCATCCGGACCTGGAGACTTCTTGGGGGCGAGCCCCTCGATCGCCAGTCTCACTTCCTCTTCCCTGATTTCTTCTGGCAAAACATCAAGAGAGGGGTCTACCCCTGGCTCAGGAATAGTTTCAGCCAGGAAAGCCGACATTCCGTCTCGATCTAGATCCTTCCTTCCCAAGAGGTGCGAGTAGAAGGATCTGACGACCTCCAGAATCCCTGATCTGGACCGATTCAGAGATCCCGTACTGTCAATCAGTCCTGAGACCACTTTACTACTCACTGACATCTTACAGTTCCTGTAAGGGTCGGGCGAGCGGTACCTCCCGTAATCCCTCTCAAAAACCAAAGATGCGTGCCTATCGTACTGACACCTCATCAGCAAGGACTTCACTCTGGAGATATCCTCCCGGCTACCTCCAGTCGAGACAAGGAGCTCGAGTTTCCTCCTCAGACCCTGATACAGGTGGTACCTGTTCAGGGACCTGAGGCTCGAGAGCTGGCGGAAGAACCCCGCAACCCGCTTCTTGAATATCTCCCACCACTCTGACTTACTACTGCAAAGGCCCAGTAAAGGTACCTGACTCTGAAGAAAATTCTCAAAGGACTGTCTTATCTCCGCTTCCTCCAGGAGGGACAAATTCAGCTTCCAATAACCTTTACCCATCCGGGGGGTCTCTGAAACATTCAGGGAAAACAAAATCATACAGTGATCGGAGAATTCCACCTCAACCACGGACACTGCGGAAGAGACGGCTTCCTCCTTTAAATAAAACCTGTCTATCCTAGACCTGCAGCTACCTCGATGACAGGTGAAACCCACGTGGCCTGAGGGGCTCCGGATGTGGGCGTCCTCTAGGCGAGCTTCCCTAACTATATTATTGAGGGCCACGCTATCGTAAGCCAGCGGACCATTGGAACCTCTCCTATCTTGGGACCTCGTGACATTATTGAAGTCCCCTCCAAAAATCACTTGCCGGCTAGTAAAAAGGAAGGGCTTAATCCTCATAAAGAGATCTTTGCGGCCCCACTTGGTTGGGGCGTAGATGTTAATGAGCCGGAGCTCTTGCCCCTTCATGAGGACATCCAAGATCAGGCACCTCCCCATTTCTAACTCAATAACCCGTCGGCATTCAACCGGAGCGGTAAAAAGGACCGCCACCCCACTATACGGCTCAGCCGCAAGAGACCAGTGGGAAGGCCCGCGCCTCCACTCTCTTCTGGCTTTAACCAGAGAGGCTAGATCTGCCAACCTGGTCTCCTGTAAAAGGAAAATGTCGGCTTCAACACGGCCGAGAAAATCAAAGGCTGCGAATCTAGCCGTATCCGACTTTATACTGGCACAGTTAATGGATGCCAGCGTCAATGGGGTGAGTGGCGCCATCATGGGTGATTGAGTTAGACGGCCTCACCTTTATTTTTTCTTCCCCTTCTTCTTCGCCCCCTCATCCCCAGAAGAAGAAGAAATGGCAGGACCGCTTTTACCTCTTTTTTTTTACTCACTCTGGTCCATATGGTCCCCGTCTCCGTCCGACCCTGGTCTAGCCCTGCCCTCCGAGGAAGGTGCCTCAACAGGACAGGGCCCAGTTCCCCCCAGAGGCTCTTTCTCCCTGGGCACCTCGCCCTCACCTTCCCCCTCCAAGGAGGGGGAGGAGATATTATCAAGGACGAGGTACCGGTTTGACAGGTCAACCAGAGGGGGGGCAGTCAGGCTTCCGTTTTGGACCCGGCCCGCAGTACGAGGGAGAGAGGGCTTGGACCTCTTCTTTCTCTCTTTCCTTTTGCCCTTGTCTTTCTTTTTGGCCTTCTCTACACTCTCCTCATCCACACTTTCATAGTGGGAGGAATCGGAAGAGTCGGCCATATTGCCTTCCTCTTCGCCCAGTCTCCTGAGCTCCTCATCCAGCACGTCCTCCTCCAGGGCTTCAGTAATTTCAGGGCCAGCTTCAGGAGCAGGGGCCGGAGCTACCCCCGTCACTTGGGCACTCTCCAGCTCCCTACTCCTCCTCCGATTTTCCTCCCGCCTTAGTTTGGCGGGGCCCTTCCTCCTCACTAGCCCTGGTGCGCCCCCATCCCTGCTCGTACCCTCTCCAGCCTAGGCAACTTCACAGCTCTCCCCAGCCGGAGCGGCTGCCGCACGGGCGAAGGCACTAGGACAACGGCTAAAAGGGTGCCCGAGGACACCACACAGATGGCAGCGGATCTGCCTACAGGATGCGGCCAGATGACCCACCCCACCACACAAAGCACAGACCTGTACAGTACAGGCTGCGCTAAAATGGGTGGGGCTACCACACCTGTGACAGACCTTAGGCTGCCCCTGGTAGAAGACCTGGATCCTGTCACGTCCAAGGAAGGCGGCTGACGGAATGTGGGCAACCGTACTCCCTGAACGCCTGAGTTTGACGGAAAACGTCCAGGCCCCGGACCAGATCCCGTGCTCATCAATGTTTTTCTTGGGCATGTCCGTCACATCCCCATACCGACCGAGCCAGGTCATGATGTCGTAACAAGAAAGTGACTCGTTACGGGTCAAAACGGTCACCTTCTTGACCGAGTTCTGACGGGAAATTGCCTTTACGGCAAAATCCAGCCAGCCGGGCTCGTTCTTCGCCACCTCGTAGTTTGACCAGAAGAGTTCGAGACCCTCTGGCCGAACGAAACTGACGTCAAACTCGGACGTACCGTAGGGGTGGATCAGGGCAAAGATGTCACTCGCCCTGAATTCCATCTGGAGGAGGAGCTCAACCACTTTAGCGCGAGGTGGGCACACATCCTCACCCCTCCAAATCAGACGGACCACATTCCTGCGGTTATTGTCCTGCCCGGTTGTCGGGAGGGACCAGACCACCTCCCCATTCTGCTCTCGGAAAGCCCCCAAACCGTGCCTCTCTATCCAGAAAGACAGGTCGACTTCACCCCTTCCCTCTACCTGGATCGACCTGTCTCCCCTACGCAGAGCCTCCAGGAGGCGCTGTTGCAAGTAACCCCCGTGGACGGACGGAGACGGGGACCCCCCTGGACCCCCGGCAGCGACATTAGCATAGCTCCTAGGAGCAGTCACTGCCGGGGGGGCAGCCGGGCCAGACCCAGACCCAGAACCACCATTCACACCACCATTCACATCATCCTTTTTTCCATCCATACCAGACTTCCCATTCGTACCACTACTCCCACCAACATTCACTCCACTGACACTCCTCTCATTCACAACACTACTACACTCAGCATTCTCACATCCTGCACTCATACCTTGCCTAACTGACTCTGGGCTGGCTGGGAGTTGTAGTATGGCTGGTTTAACCAAAGCCTTTTTCTCTGGCTTGGCTGCTGGGGTCAATGCTGATGGCGATGGCTCCTCCTCCTTACTAGGCAATGACGCCTCCTGAGTCTGGGGCTGCCCCCCCCGAGCGCACCCCAGCTCCTCCCACGGCGCCATTGCCGGACACTGATCCCGGCACCGGAACACTCCCCCCCCTCACAGGGGAGTGCCCCGCAGTGCCCACAGAACACATTGTACTCGGGGGACCGCCCCCCGAGCACACAGACACAACGCTCTCCGGTGCCCGGACACTCCCCCCCCTCACAGGGGAGTGCCCCGCGGCGCCAGTAGTGCCCACAGTACTCGGGGAACCGCCCCCCGAGCACACGGCAGCGTAGCTTGCCTCTGGCACTTGGACACGCCCCCTGCCACCCTGGGGCGGTCCTGCAGTGCCAGAGCTGCCCGGCATGAGCCCATCCTGCCCTTCCCTACCGACAGGATGGGTGGGCTTCACAACTATTGCGCCCTTAGCCTTTCTTGACGCCATACTGTACTCCCCATGCTGGCCCCGCTCCACCACAGGAACGGGGTCTGGCAGTTTGGGGGAGCCCGCAGCCTGAACCAGCTTTGCAGCTGGCCCAGACTGCTGGAAAGGGACAAACACATATTGTACTGTCTCCTTCGTCTTACGCTTCTTGGACCTCTGCTGGACCACCACATCCTCACATTCCTCGTCCCCAAAAGTGAAATTCTGGAGGTGGGCTGGGGACTCCTGCATCACAATTGCCCTCAGCAGACCCCCAGCCTTACCCTCCACGTCATCCTCCTCACTCTCGCTTGGTGGTAGTGCCACCTGTCCAGCCTCAATGTAGCTGTCCTGGGTCTGGGTTTCACATGGAGCAGCTAAAACATTCACACTTTCCTCCATCTTCTTTTCTTCCTCCTTTACCTCCTCACCAACATCCTCACTATCTTCGCCGCCACTACTCTCTCCATCATCCACCTCCACCTTACCTGGGGATTTCATGGCGGCAAACCGATCACTGTTGATCAGCTTCTCCTTGAAGAGACTGCTCCCCTCCAGTATCTCCGCTCTCCTCGCCTCCAGCTTCACAATCTCGCCTTTCAGCGATGTTATCCTTCTCTTCAGTTCTGGCTTGCTCTTTCTGGATCCGGTGCTCATCAGATTCTGGGCCGCACGCAGATCCTCTCTGGCCATCCTCAGCTCCTTGCCGCGCTGCTCATACTCTGCAAACCTTGCGGCCATGCGGGAACAGTACGTGGAACTGGACTCTCCGGGCCCACTCTCCGACCACATCTCCACACTGCTTTTCCGTGCCCCTCTTCCACCTGTGGATCTCTGGCTGGCACCCGTAGCCTGGGAAGCAGAGCCTGCATTTCTGCAGACTCTGCCAGATCTTCTCCCGGCCGGAACAATGGCTGTTGAAGTTTTCACTCCACTCCCCGCCAGCCTAGAACGGGAAGTGGAGCCATAAGGCTCCATTGCAGGAGGCTCTTCCCCAGGAATCTGCAACCTCCCTGGGAAAGCAGGTGGAAAAAATCTCTCTCCTGTGGAAGTCTGGAGTCTCAGGAGCTCAGCAACACACAGACACACCTAGTGACCACACCCTCCAGAGCTGTACTCACTATTCTGCTGGTGAGGTCACTGTGTACATACATTACATTACTTATCCTGTACTGATCCTGAGTTATATCCTGTATTATACTCCAGAGCTGTACTCACTATTCTGCTGGTGAGATCACTGTGTACATACATTACATTACTTATCCTGTACTGATCCTGAGTTATATCCTGTATTATACTCCAGAGCTGTACTCACTATTCTGCTGGTGAGGTCACTGTGTACATACATTATGTTACGCCGAGCGCTCCGGGTCCCCGGTCCTCCCCGGAGCGCTCGCAACATCCTCGCTACGGCAGCGCCCCGGTCAGACCCACTGACCGGGTGCGCTGCGATACCGCCTCCAGCCGGGATGCGATTCGCGGTGCGGGTGGCGCCCGCTCGCGATGCGCACCCCGGCTTCCGTACCTGACTCGCTCTCCCTCGGTCCTGTCCCGGCGCGCACGGCCCCGCTCCCTAGGGCGCGCGTGCGCCGGGTCTCTGCGATTTAAAGGGCCACTGCTCCACTGATTGGCGCAGTGGTTCCAATTAGTGTCTTCACCTGTGCACTCCCTATGTATACCTCACTTCCCCTGCATTCCCTCGCCGGATCTTGTTGCCCTTGTGCCTAGTGAAAGCGTTCCCTTGTGTGTTCCTAGCCTGTGTTCCAGACCTCCTGCCGTTGCCCCTGACTACGATCCTTGCTGCCTGCCCCGACCTTCTGCTACGTCCGACCTTGCTTCTGTCTACTCCCTTGTACCGCGCCTATCTTCAGCAGTCAGAGAGGTTGAGCCGTTGCTAGTGGATACGACCTGGTCACTACCGCCGCAGCAAGACCATCCCGCTTTGCGGCGGGCTCTGGTGAATACCAGTAGTGACTTAGAACCGGTCCACTAGCACGGTCCACGCCAATCCCTCTCTGGCACAGAGGATCCACCTCCTGCCAGCCGGCATCGTGACAGTAGATCCGGCCATGGATCCCGCTGAAGTACCTCTGCCAGTTGTCGCTGACCTCACCACGGTGGTCGCCCAGCAGTCACAACAGATAGCGCAACAAGGCCACCAGCTGTCTCAACTGACCGTGATGCTACAGCAGCTACTACCACAGCTTCAGCAATCATCTCCTCCGCCAGCTCCTGCACCTCCTCCGCAGCGAGTGGCCGCTTCAGGCCTACGACTATCCTTGCCGGATAAATTTGATGGGGACTCTAAGTTTTGCCGTGGCTTTCTTTCACAATGTTCCCTGCACTTGGAGATGATGTCGGACCAGTTTCCTACTGAAAGGTCTAAGGTGGCTTTCGTAGTCAGCCTTCTGTCTGGAAAAGCTCTGTCATGGGCCACACCGCTCTGGGACCGCAATGACCCCGTCACTGCCTCTGTACACTCCTTCTTCTCGGAAATTCGTAGTGTCTTTGAGGAACCTGCCCGAGCCTCCTCTGCTGAGACTGCCCTGCTGAACCTGGTCCAGGGTAATTCTTCCGTTGGCGAGTACGCCATACAATTCCGTACTCTTGCTTCTGAACTATCCTGGAATAATGAGGCCCTTTGCGCGACCTTTAAAAAAGGCCTATCCAGCAACATTAAAGATGTTCTGGCCGCACGAGAAATTCCTGCTAATCTACATGAACTCATTCATCTTGCCACTCGCATTGACATGCGTCTTTCCGAAAGGCGTCAGGAGCTCCGCCAGGATATGGACTTTGTTCGCACAAGGCGTTTTTTCTCCCCGGCTCCTCTCTCCTCTGGTCCTCTGCAATCCGTTCCTGTGCCTCCCGCCGTGGAGGCTATGCAAGTTGACCGGTCTCGCCTGACACCTCAAGAGAGGATACGACGCCGCATGGAGAATCTCTGCCTGTACTGTGCCGGTACCGAACACTTCCTGAAGGATTGTCCTATCCGTCCTCCCCGCCTGGAAAGACGCACGCAGACTCCGCACAAAAGTGAGACAGTCCTTGATGTCTACTCTGCTTCTCCACGTCTTACTGTGCCTGTGCGGATATCTGCATCTACCTTCTCCTTCTCTACTATGGCCTTCTTGGATTCCGGATCTGCAGGAAACTTTATTTTGGCCTCTCTCATCAACAGGTTCAACATCCCGGTAACCAGTCTCGCCAGGCCCCTCTACATCAATTGTGTTAACAATGAAAGATTGGACTGTACCATACGTTACCGCACGGAGCCCCTTCTAATGTGCATCGGACCTCATCAAGAAAAAATTGAGTTCTTGGTCCTCCCCAATTGCACTTCCGAAATTCTCCTTGGACTACCGTGGCTCCAACGCCATTCCCCAACCCTGGATTGGTCCACGGGGGAGATCAAGAGCTGGGGTACCTCTTGTTTCAAGGACTGCCTTAAACCGGTTCCCAGTACTCCCTGCCGTGACCCTGTGGTTCCCCCTGTAACCGGTCTCCCTAAGGCCTATATGGACTTTGCTGATGTGTTTTGCAAAAAACAAGCTGAGACTCTACCTCCTCACAGGCCGTATGACTGTCCTATTGACCTCCTCCCGGGCACTACTCCACCCCGGGGCAGAATTTATCCTCTGTCCGCCCCAGAGACTCTTGCTATGTCTGAGTACATCCAGGAAAATTTAAAAAAGGGGTTTATCCGCAAATCCTCCTCTCCTGCCGGAGCTGGATTTTTCTTTGTGTCCAAAAAAGATGGCTCCCTACGTCCTTGCATTGACTACCGCGGACTTAATAAAATCACGGTAAAGAACCGCTACCCCCTACCTCTTATCTCTGAACTCTTTGATCGCCTCCAAGGTGCCCACATCTTTACCAAACTGGACTTAAGAGGTGCTTATAATCTCATCCGCATCAGGGAGGGGGACGAATGGAAAACGGCATTTAACACCAGAGATGGACACTTTGAGTATCTGGTCATGCCCTTTGGCCTGTGCAACGCCCCTGCCGTCTTCCAAGACTTTGTTAATGAAATTTTTTGTGATCTCTTATATTCCTGTGTTGTTGTGTATCTGGACGATATTCTGATTTTTTCTGCCAACCTAGAAGAACACCGCCAGCATGTCCGCATGGTTCTTCAGAGACTTCGAGACAACCAACTTTATGCCAAAATGGAGAAATGTCTGTTTGAATGTCAATCTCTTCCTTTCCTAGGATACTTGGTCTCTGGCCAGGGACTACAAATGGACCCAGACAAACTCTCTGCCGTCTTAGATTGGCCACGCCCCTCCGGACTCCGTGCTATCCAACGTTTTTTGGGGTTCGCCAATTATTACAGACAATTTATTCCACATTTTTCCACCATTGTGGCTCCTATGGTGGCTTTAACCAAGAAGAACGCCAATCCTAAGTCATGGCCTCCTCAAGCGGAAGACGCCTTTAAACAGCTCAAGTCTGCCTTTTCTTCTGCTCCCGTGCTCTCCAGACCTGACCCATCTAAACCCTTCCTATTGGAGGTTGATGCCTCCTCAGTAGGAGCTGGAGCAGTTCTTCTACAAAAAAATTCTTCTGGGCATGCTGTTACTTGTGGTTTTTTTTCTAGGACCTTCTCTCCGGCGGAGAGGAACTACTCCATCGGGGATCGAGAGCTACTGGCCATTAAATTAGCACTTGAGGAATGGAGGCATCTGCTGGAGGGATCAAAATTTCCAGTTATTATTTACACCGATCACAAGAATCTCTCCTATCTTCAGTCTGCCCAACGGCTGAACCCTCGCCAGGCCAGGTGGTCTCTGTTCTTTGCCCGGTTTAATTTTGAAATTCACTTTCGCCCTGCCGATAAGAACATTAGGGCCGATGCTCTCTCTCGTTCCTCGGATGCCTCGGAAGTAGAGCTCTCTCCGCAACACATCATTCCTCCTGACTGCCTGATCTCCACTTCTCCAGCCTCCATCAGGCAAACTCCTCCAGGGAAGACCTTCGTTTCTCCACGCCAACGCCTCGGAATCCTCAAATGGGGTCACTCCTCCCATCTCGCAGGCCATGCGGGCATCAAGAAATCCTTGCAACTCATCTCTCGTTTCTATTGGTGGCCGACTCTGGAAACGGATGTTGTTGATTTTGTGCGGGCCTGTACTGTCTGTGCCCGGGATAAGACTCCTCGCCAGAAGCCTGCTGGTCTTCTTCATCCTCTGCCTGTCCCCGAACAGCCTTGGTCTCTGATTGGTATGGACTTTATTACAGACTTACCCCCATCCCGTGGCAACACTGTTGTTTGGGTGGTCGTTGATCGATTTTCCAAGATGGCACATTTTATTCCTCTTCCTGGTCTTCCTTCAGCGCCTCAGTTGGCAAAACAATTTTTTGTACACATTTTTCGTCTTCACGGGTTGCCCACGCAGATCGTCTCGGATAGAGGCGTCCAATTCGTGTCAAAATTCTGGAGGGCTCTCTGTAAACAACTCAAGATTAAATTAAACTTTTCTTCTGCTTATCATCCTCAATCCAATGGGCAAGTAGAAAGAATTAACCAGGTCCTGGGTGATTATTTACGGCATTTTGTTTCCTCCCGCCAGGATGACTGGGCAGATCTCCTTCCATGGGCCGAATTCTCGTACAACTTCAGAGTCTCTGAATCTTCTTCCAAATCCCCATTTTTCGTGGTGTACGGCCGTCACCCTCTTCCCCCCCTCCCTACTCCCTTGCCCTCTGGTTTGCCCGCTGTGGATGAAATAACTCGTGATCTTTCCACCATATGGAAAGAGACCCAAAATTCTCTCTTACAGGCTTCATCACGCATGAAGAAGTTTGCTGATAAGAAAAGAAGAGCTCCCCCCATTTTTTCTCCCGGAGACAAGGTATGGCTCTCCGCTAAATATGTCCGCTTCCGTGTTCCCAGCTACAAATTGGGACCACGCTATCTTGGTCCTTTCAAGATCTTGTGCCAAATTAATCCTGTCTCTTACAAACTTTTTCTTCCTCCTTCTCTTCGTATTCCTAATGCCTTTCATGTCTCTCTTCTTAAACCACTCGTCATCAACCGTTTCTCTCCCAAACTTATTTCTCCTACTCCTGTCTCCGGTTCTTCAGACATCTTCCCCGTAAAGGAGATACTAGCCTCCAAAAAGGTCAGAGGAAAAAACTTTTTTTTTATGGACTGGGAGGGCTGTGGCCCTGAAGAGAGATCCTGGGAACCTGAGGACAATATCCTAGATAAAAGTCTGGTCCTCAGGTTCTCAGGCTCTAAGAAGAGGGGAAGACCCAAGGGGGGGGGTACTGTTACGCCGAGCGCTCCGGGTCCCCGCTCCTCCCCGGAGCGCTCGCAACATCCTCGCTACGGCAGCGCCCCGGTCAGACCCACTGACCGGGTGCGCTGCGATACCGCCTCCAGCCGGGATGCGATTCGCGGTGCGGGTGGCGCCCGCTCGCGATGCGCACCCCGGCTTCCGTACCTGACTCGCTCTCCCTCGGTCCTGTCCCGGCGCGCGCGGCCCCGCTCCCTAGGGCGCGCGCGCGCCGGGTCTCTGCGATTTAAAGGGCCACTGCGCCACTGATTGGCGCAGTGGTTCCAATTAGTGTCTTCACCTGTGCACTCCCTATGTATACCTCACTTCCCCTGCACTCCCTCGCCGGATCTTGTTGCCATTGTGCCAGTGAAAGCGTTCCCTTGTGTGTTCCTAGCCTGTGTTCCAGACCTCCTGCCGTTGCCCCTGACTACGATCCTTGCTGCCTGCCCCGACCTTCTGCTACGTTCGACCTTGCTTCTGTCTACTCCCTTGTACCGCGCCTATCTTCAGCAGTCAGAGAGGTTGAGCCGTTGCTAGTGGATACGACCTGGTCACTACCGCCGCAGCAAGACCATCCCGCTTTGCGGTGGGCTCTGGTGAATACCAGTAGTGACTTAGAACCGGTCCACTAGCACGGTCCACGCCAATCCCTCTCTGGCACAGAGGATCCACCTCCTGCCAGCCGGCATCGTGACACATTACATTACTTACTCTGTACTGATCCTGAGTTATATCCTGTATTATACTGCAGAGCTGTACTCACTATTCTGCTGGTGAGGTCACTGTGTACATACATTACATTACTTATCCTGTACTGATCCTGAGTTATATCCTGTAAATCTTTTTATTATAAAAATCTAAAACATAACAGACATAATCAATAATACATAACATAAACTCAGCTTACATGCGCCATAAATATGAAACAAAATAAGACAAATTGTCATTATAACAAAAACTAAACTTTTACCAGCCAGTCCAGTTTCAACTAAAACTAATTACGTACACGTATATATAAACTAATGAAATAATATGTGTACCCCAACACCATACATAACACCAAACTCACACCAAATACACAAACAAAAACTCTGCCATGTCCGGCAATAGGAAATAAAAGCCGTCCAAACCTGGACATAATGAAAATATTGACTAACAGGCAGCAGATACATTACAGACAAAACATACATATAAACATACATATAAACATACGTATAAACATACATATAAACATACATAGACTTTTTTTTTTTTTCCTTTTCCTCTCTCTCTCTCTCTCTCCTCTCTCTCTCCCTCCCTCTCTCCCTCTTTCCCTCTCTCCCTCTCTCCGATCCCACACTCACTCACACCCATCCTCACCACCATCATTAGCGGATATCACACTCATACCCATCCTCTCCTAATATATATTAAAAAAAAAAAATAAATAAATAAATAAATAAAAAAAAAAAAAAAATTTCAAAACAAATAGATCCGGCTGCCTTAACTAAAACGAAAGGTAACTAAACATTAATAAGCATACATATACGGTAATACAGAAATACAGGTAAATGAATAACAATAACAACTCTTTCACTATCTAATCCCAAAGCCCCTCCAGCCCCTCTGGCCATGAGATGGTATAAATGTCCAGTCCAGTCCATAATCCACACCAGGAGCCGGGCATCATGGAGTCCAATATTGTTCATCAATGGCTCCACCCAGCTCACCTCTTACCCCCCATTCCCCCACCCAACCTATTCTATAGCCCCCTATATACATATATAGAAGAAAGTAAAAGCAAGGCCTATTCAGCCATGCCACCAAAAGGTTTGCCACACAACATAATTACTTAAACACATACTATACACTTATTAACATAAACATAACTATATACATAACATAACTATACATATAACTACATTACTATATACATAACATAACAATTGTAAGGCCCAAGTTCAGTTACCTGCAAGCCCTTCATACACTCATTTCTCTAAAACAAAACAAAAAGCTAAAGGTGACATGCGCCAGCCCTCCACCGGGATCAGAGTATGGCAGACCAGATACCAAATAATTTTTAAACCTATCCCTCACCTACTTTCCCTAGACTCACACTATCGCTGCCCCTAAAGTTTAAGCTGTCCCTACACACTGACCCTACACTGACCCTACCACTCTATCCCTAACCAGAATTAAGGTGCCTCCCCCAAAGGGTTCAGCATCTAGGGCACATCAAATGAAAACCCTCTCCATAGGAGGGAAGCCCTACTTGTACCCAATCTGCCATACTCTAAAGACCTGATCTTCCCGAGGTCACCAGTGATATTCCTACAGACCTCCACCTCAGAGAGGACTTTTCGCTGTGTAGATACTAAACACCGTGCATTCCACGTGTGGTACCTAACCACTAAGCTAACTAAAAATAATGTGCACCGATCTCGGCCACCCAGGATCTTGAATGCTCCATAAGCCCACTCCGGATAGGCAAGGCCGGCAAGTTGACTCCAGCCGATGGAAGCGCCCACCCGGTTGTAGACCCCTATATTAAAGGGACAATGAAGCAGGAAGTGGTCCATGCTTTCCAGCGTGTTCCCGCACTCTTCTCGGGGACAGTCCCGGTCATCAGAGCTCCTACACTTCAGGTTGTCCCTTACACATAGCTTCCCCTGAAAGCAGCGCCAGGCCAAGTCCCAAAACTTCTGGGGGATCCGTTTCGAGTTCAAAAGACTTAAACCAACCCTCAGATCCCGACCTGGGCAGTCCCTGAGCGCCAGAGGCTTCTGGAAGTGGGTCAACAGAACCCGTTTGTCAAGGGAACGCCTTGACTGGGTCCTGATCTCCCACACTCCCAGACCCCACCGACGTAACGCCTTCAGAGTCGGGGTAGCGTAAGCCGGAAGATATCCATGTGGTGTACGGAGGTCCTTCACTTGCCCTCCTGTCTCCCATTCCTGGAAGAAAGGCCGAAACCACTCCCTGCAGGAGAGTACCCACGGAGGAGCCCTCTCTGACCAGAGGTTAGCGATGTTGGCTTTCAAGAAGGTGTTCGTTAAGAACACCACAGGGTTTACCATAGATAAACCCCCTAGTCTCCTCGTGCGGTACGTAACCTCCCTCTTGACTAGGTTCAACCTGTTCCCCCATAACAGTTGGAAAAACAGGCTGTAGACCCTAGTGTAGTAAGCCTCTGGCAAGATACATACGCTGCCCAGATAGATAAACAAGGGGAGCAGGTACGATTTGATCAGGTGTACCCTTTCCCTGAGGGTCATAGACCAACCCTTCCACTGGTTCACCTTCTGAGTGGCATCCTGGAGCTTACCATCCCAGTTTTTGGTGGGATAATCATCCTGGCCGAATGTGATGCCCAAAACTTTTGCTGACTCTTGGAGCCCTGGAAGGGTGTCCGGGAGATCAAACATGGGATCCCCCCCTCCCAGCCAGAGACTTTCACACTTATCCCGATTGATCTTGGACCCGGATGCCTCCGAGTAACGATCCACCTCCGACATCACCATCTCGACCTCCACCCTCGAGGAGACGAAAATGGTGACATCATCAGCGTACGCCACCACTCTCTGGGCGACATCCAGCTCCGCCAGACTCATCCCGACTCCCGCTAACGGCCCACAATCTACCCTCCGGACGAAGGGATCGATTGCGAACACGTATAACAGCGGGCTCAAAGGACAACCCTGACGGACTCCGGACCCCACCTCAAAAGAGCGGCCAGACCAACCGTTCACCAGCGGGAAACTCTCTGCCCCTGCATATATGGTGACAAGCCAATTCACAAAAGTACTCGGTAAGCCATATCTCAGGAGGACGGACCAGAGGTACTCGTGGTTCACCCGATCAAATGCTTTGGCCTGATCCAGGGACAACAAGTACCCCTTCCAGAGACCCGCACTACTCCGCTCCACTGCCTCCCTGACACTGAGGACAGCACTTAAGGTGCTTCGGCCTGGAACAGAGCAGTGCTGGGCCCCTGAAAGGAGCCGGGGTGCAAACTTCACCAACCGATTAAACAGTATCTTAGCCAGAAGCTTCCTGTCCGTATTGAGAAGAGCTATGGGCCTCCAATTCTCAATCCGGCTAGGATCTTTACCCTTTGAGAGAAGAATCAGGGCCGACCTCCTCATTGACTTCGGCAGAGTGCCCGAGGAGAGACACTCATTGAATACCTCAGTCAAGAGGGGAGCTAAAGACTCCTTAAAGGTCCTGTACCACTCGGATGTTAAGCCATCCGGACCTGGAGACTTCTTAGGGGCAAGCCCCTCGATCGCCAGTCTCACTTCCTCTTCCCTGATTTCTTCTGCCAAAACATCAAGAGAGGGGTCTACCCCTGGCTCAGGAATGGTTTCAGCCAGGAAAGCCGACATCTTGTCCCGATCTAGATCCTTCCTCCCCAAGAGGTGTGAGTAGAAGGATCTGACAACCTCCAGGATCCCTGATCTGGACCGATTCAAAGATCCCGTACTATCGATCAGTCCTGAAATGACTTTACTACTCACTGACATCTTACAGTTTCTGTAAGGGTCGGGCGAGCGGTACTTCCCGAAATCCCTCTCAAAAACCAAAGATGCGTGCCTATCGTACTGACACCTCATCAGCAAGGATTTCACTCTGGAGATATCCTCCCGGCTACCTCCAGTCGAGACGAGAAGCTCGAGTTTCCTCCTCAGACCCTGATATAGGCGGTACCTATTCAGGGACCTGAGGCTCGAGAGCTGGCGGAAGAACCCCGCAACCCGCTTCTTGAATATCTCCCACCACTCTGACTTACTACTACAAAGGCCCAGTAAAGGTACCTGACTCTGAAGAAAATCCTCAAAGGACTGTCTTATCTCCGCTTCCTCCAGGAGGGACGAATTCAGCTTCCAATAACCTTTACCCATCCGGGGGGTCTCTGAAACATTCAAGGAAAACAAAATCATACAGTGATCGGAGAATTCCACCTCAATCACGGACACTGCGGAAGAGACGGCTTCCTCCTTTAAATAAAACCTGTCTATCCTAGACCTGCAGCTACCTCGATGATAGGTGAAACCCGCGTGGCCTGAGGGGCTCCGGATGTGGACGTCCTCTAGGCGAGCTTCCCTAACTATGCTATTGAGGGCTGTACTATCATAAGCCAGCGGACCATTGGAGCCTCTCCTATCTTGGGACCTCGTGACAGTATTGAAGTCCCCTCCAAAGATCACTTGCCGACTTGTAAAAAGGAAGGGCTTGATCCTCATAAAGAGGCTTTTACGGTCCCACTTTGTTTGTGGGGCGTAGATGTTAATGAGCCGGAGCTCTTGCCCCTTCATGAGGACATCTAAGATCAGGCACCTCCCCATTTCCAACTCGATAACCCGTCTGCATTCAACAGGAGCGGTAAAAAGGACCGCCACCCCACTATATGGCTCAGCCGCAAGAGACCAGTGGGAGGGGCCGCGCCTCCACTCTCTCCTGGCTTTTACCAGGGAGGCTAGATCTGACAACCTGGTCTCTTGCAGATACAAAATGTCGGCTTCAACTCGGCCGAGAAAATCAAAGGCTGCAAATCTAGCCATATCAGACTTAATGCTGGCACAGTTAATGGATGCCAGCGTCAATGGGGTGAGTGCCGCCATCCTGAGTGATCGAGTTGGATGGCCTATCCCCTTTACCTCTTACCCTTCTTCTTCCCCCCTTCCCCATCAGAAGAAGACCCCCTTTCCTTCTTTTTAGACCTCTTTAGGGATGCTGACATATCCATCCCACGATCCTCATCTCCTGACCCAGGGGCCACCTGCCCTCCCAAGGAAGTTACCTCAGAAGGAACAGGCTCAGCACCTCCCGGAGGTTCCTCCGCCTCTGAACAAAGACTCTCAGCCTCCCCCTCCAAAGAAAGGGAAGAGTCCTTGCCAAGGGCCCGATACCTATTGGATAGAACGATCAGAGGGGGGTTGGTCAGGCTTTTCCCAGGCACTTGGCCTGCAACACCGGAGGAGGAAGATGATGCCCTGAGTACCCTCTGGCCCTGCCTCCTTCTGCCGCACTTTTGTTTTTCCTTTTGCCCTTTCCCATCTTCCTCATCCAAACTTTCATATTGAGAGGAACTTGAGGAAATGGCCCTATTTGCCTCCTCTTTACGAAGTTTCCTTATCTCTTCATCTAACTCGGTGTCCCCAAGAGCCTCAGCTGTCTTCTCTGAGCCAACGTCGGGAGCAGGATCCCGGACTACACCTTCTACCAGGGAACTTTCAAGATCCCTGCTCCTTCTGCGCCTCTCCTCCCTCCTAAGCTTAGAGGGGCTCTTGTTCTTAACTTTCTTCACTGGCTCTAGTGCCCCTTCTCCTCTGCTGGTCCCCATCCCAGATGAGGCAACCTCACTGCTCTCCCCATCTCGGGTGGTCACAGCATTGGAGAATGAGCGGGGACACCGGCTAAATGGGTGACCAAGGTCACCACACAGGTTACAGCGAATCCGGCCACAGGTGGCAGCCAGATGACCCTCCGCACCGCACAATGCGCACATCTGCTTAGTGCAGTTTGCGCTAAAGTGTGTGGGATCACCACACTTGTGGCACAGCTTTGGCTGTCCCTGGTAAAAGACTTGGATCCTATCGCGGCCGAGAAAGGCGGCTGATGGAATGTGTGCGACAGTGTTACCTGAACGGCGGAGGCGGACGGAAAAC
The DNA here is from genome assembly GCF_029499605.1 of Hyla sarda. Classification (NCBI taxonomy): domain Eukaryota; kingdom Metazoa; phylum Chordata; class Amphibia; order Anura; family Hylidae; genus Hyla; species Hyla sarda. The sequence continues at coordinate 12,550,623 of NC_079196.1, read as the reverse complement.
GTCCAGGCTCCAGACCAAATGCCATGTTCATCCAGATTTTTCTTGGGGACGTCCGTCACCTCCCCATACCTGCTCAGCCAGGTCATGATGTCATAGCAAGAAAGAGACTCGTTACGAGTCAGAACGGTCACTTTCTTGACAAAACTCTGGCGGGATACCGCCTTCACAGCGAAATCCTGCCAGACAGGCTCGTCCTTCACCAGTGCATGATTAGACCAAAAGAGCTCAAGCCCTTCTGGCTTCACAAAACTGATGTCGAACTCAGAGGTACCGAAGGGGTGGATCAGAGCAAAGATGTCATTAGCCCTGAATCCCATCTGGAAAAGAAGCTCCACAACTTTTGCCCTAGAAGGGCATGCATCACCGCCCCTCCATACCAGACGGGCCACATTCCTCCGACCACGCTCCTGCCCGCTTGTTGGAAGGGACCAGACCACCTCCCCATTATGCTCTCGGAATGCCCCAAGTCCATGTCTTTCTATCCAAAAAGACAAGTCGACCTCCCGGTCCTCTACCTGGAGCGTTCTATCCCCTCTCCTTAAAGCCTCCAGGAGGCGCTGTTGCAAGTTACCTTCCCCTGGATTAAGAGATGAGGATCCCCTGGGACCCCCAGCAGCGACATTAGCATAACTCCTTATTGGAGCAGTCGCTACCGGGGGGGCAGCCGGACCGACACCACTCCCCCCAGAAACAACAGTAGAGGCAGTAACATTATACATAACACTTGTGCCTGTCCCCTCCTGCCTAGCTGCACTGGACTGGCCGGGATATAATCTTGCTGGCTTTATGATGCCGGGCTTTACACTTGCATCATTGGCTTCATTGGGCACACTCAACCTTGCAGCAGTCTTCCCTTTAGGAATATCGGAAGAAGCTGCTTTGTCGCATACTTTGCCCTCGGCCTCCGCCAATACCTCGGCTTCAATTTCTTTAACTGCTAGTAACATTTCATGGGTTGTATCATGTCCATGTTCCTGTGGTACCAGTCCTCCACCGCCAGCTCCACCCACAGCAGCCCCACCACAGCGCCACAACTCAAAAGAGCCAGACACCGCTGACTGGGCCGCCGAGAATGGCGCTCCGGTTCCAGACACCTGGACACTCCCCCCTTTGCCTGCAGAGGAGTGCCCTGCAGTGCCAGACCTGTTCTGGGAGCTGCCCTCTCCCTTGTCTTTATAATTGCCCGGCCGCCCGAGCTCCATACCAACCTCTGCCACCTGGACACTCCCCCCCTCACCTGCAGAGGAGTGCCCCGCTGCGCCAATATCCCCTAACTGGGGACATGCTACCTTGTCCGCAACACTGTCCGGCCCCTTGGCCGTATCTTTGCAGGTGCTGGCCCCGCTACTATGACAAGCGAGGTCAGCGCTTTCCCCCATCTTTACTGTATTATCCCCGGTGTTCTGGCCCCGCTCCACATTTGCAGAAGGGGGGACAGGCAGATTACCAGGGTCTGCACCCTGAACTGTCTTTGCAGCCGGCCCAGGATGCACAAAAGGAACATAAATCAAGCTTACTTGCTCAGATGTTTTTTTCTGTCTTTTCTTCTTCTTTTTTATTATTTGTTCCTCTCCAAGGTCGTCGCCAAAACTAAAATTATCCAAATGCATGGGGGACTCCATCTTTACAATTTGTGCCAGCAGGGCGCCACCACAACCCTCTTCCTCCTCGCCAGCACTCTCGCCCGATGAAGGTGGTAATGCCACTTGTCCTGCAGGTAGACTTGCTTGGGACATGTTCACACCCTGCATTGGCTGCGGCTTGGCTTCCACAGCTTCCCCACTTGCCAGCACCTTAGCCTCTTCAGCCTCCATTTCTTGGACCTCATCCTCACTACTGCTCTCATCTGCTGAACAATCACCCCCAATCTCCTCTTCTTTTACTGGGGATTTCATCCTGGAGGAGCGATCCTCATTAAGAAGTTTCTCCCTAAATAAATCGCTCCCCTCCAGGACAGCCATTCTCCTCAGCTCAGTCTCCTCCAGCCTCAAGGACTTAACCCTTGCAGAGTACTCTGGTTTCCTGCGCTTGGTAGTTGTGCTCACCTGATACTTGGCAAACTTTAGCTCCTCTCTCAGCTCCCTCAGCTTCTTCCCAAGGAGTTCGTACTCACCAATCTTGGCAGCAAGTCTGGAGCTGTATGTCGCCATATACTCCTTGGGTCTTCTCTGGCCCCACTGCTCCACAACCTGGCTCTTGGAGGAGCTCTTCTGTGCTGCAGAGACCTTCTTTAAACCTGTCTTGCTTGCAGGCTTTTCTTCCTGGCTGAGAGCCTTGCGGCTTCCAACCATTGCTGGAGGGACAGAATCCACATCGCTGCGGACCCTGCCAGATCTTCTAACCCCTCCAGCCGGGGCACTGGCTGGTAGCTTTCCCTCTACACCCCTCGCCAGCCTGGACCGAGGAGTGGAGGTCAGGGGATTCATGCTGATGGCTCCCCCAGGAATCTGCCACCTTCCTGGGAAAGCAGGTGGAAAAATCAGCCTCTCTCCTCTGGAAGTCTGGAGTCTCAGGAGCTCAGCAACAGACACACCTAGCGACCACACCCTCCAGAGCTGTACTCACTATTCTGCTGGTGGGGTCACTGTGTACATACATTACTTTACAGCCAACGGCTGTCCAGGCATGCTGGGAGTTGTAGTTTTGTAACAGCTGGAGACACCCTGGTAGGGAAACACTGGTCTAGATTCTACCATCAACTCATAGGCACTGCAATGGGGGAGTCCACTGGTCCATTGAATGCAAAACTGCAAAACCTGATCATGTGAACAAAGCCTAAAAAGGGCCGGTGATTATTTCCTCACTGTAGTCTGATGGAATCTTTAGTGTAGACATTTATATTACGGTTATTGGCCGCACATCGTCCCATCACCCGACTGTGATCAATTTAATGAATGCACAAACAATCCGTGACCGATCGAGCCTTGTAAATGCGCTGTGTGTGCAGGCGCTGATCAGTGAGATCAATGAGATCAGTGCTTGTTACTCTGCACCAGTCCTCGCATGTAATAGGGAGTTAAGGTCCTTCCTTATCTGGCAGGTAAAGGACTGTGCATCTGCCCACCCACTCCGACCCCATCACCTTCCCTATATACTGTCACCTCATCACCTCCCCTATATACAGTCACCTCATCACCTCCCCTATATATACTGTCACCTCCTCACCTCCCCTATATACAGTCACCTCATCACCTCCCCTATATACAGTCACCTCATCACCTCCCCTATATATAGTGTCACCTCATCACCTCCCCTATATATAGTGTCACCTCATCACCTCCCCTATATATACTGTCACCTCATCACCTCCCCTATATATAGTGTCATCTCATCACCTCCCCTATATACAGTATCACCTCATCACCTCCCCTATATACAGTGTCATCTCATCACCTCCCCTATATATAGTGTCATCTCATCACCTCCCCTATATACAGTATCACCTCATCACCTTCCCTATATATACTGTCACCTCATCACCTCCCCTATATATACTGTCACCTCATCACCTCCCCTGTATATACTGTCACATCCTCACCTCCCCTATATATACTGTCACCTCATCACCTCCCCTATATATACTGTCACCTCATCACCTCCCCTATATACAGTATCACCTCATCACCTTCCCTATATATACTGTCACCTCATCACCTCCCCTATATACAGTCACCTCATCACCTCCCCTATATACAGTCACCTCATCACCTCCCCTATATATAGTGTCACCTCATCACCTTCCCTATATATACTGTCACCTCATCACCTCCCCTATATACTGTCACCTCATCACTTCCCCTATATACAGTCACCTCATCACCTCCCCTATATACAGTCACCTCATCACCTCCCCTATATACAGTGTCACCTCATCACCTTCCCTATATATACTGTCACCTCATCACCTCCCCTATATATAGTGTCACCTCATCACCTCCCCTATATACAATGTCACCTCATCACCTCCCCTATATACTGTCACCTCATCACCTCCCCTATATACAGTCACCTCATCACCTCCCCTATATACAGTCACCTCATCACCTCCCCTATATATAGTGTCACCTCATCACCTCCCCTATATACAGTGTCACCTCATCACCTCCCCTATATACTGTCACCTCATCACCTCCCCTATATACATACAGTCACCTCATCACCTCCCCTATATACAGTATCACCTCATCACCTTCCCTATATATACTGTCACCTCATCACCTCCCCTATATACTGTCACCTCCTCACCTCCCCTATATACTGTCACCTCATCACCTCACCTATATACAGTATCACCTCATCACCTTCCCTATATATACTGTCACCTCATCACCTCCCCTATATATACTGTCACCTCATCACCTCCCCTATATATACTGTCACCTCCTCACCTCCCCTATATACTGTCACCTCCTCACCTCCCCTATATATACTGTCACCTCCTCACCTCCCCTATATATACTGTCACCTCCTCACCTCCCCTATATATACTGTCACCTCATCACCTCCCCTATATACAGTGTCACCTCATCATCCCCTATATACTGTCACCTCATCACCTCCCCTATATACAGTGTCACCTCATCACCTCCCCTATATATAGTGTCACCTCCTCACCTCCCCTATATACAGTGTCACCTCATCACCTCCCCTATATATACTGTCACCTCCTCACCTCCCCTATATATAGTGTCCCCTCATCACCTCCCCTATATATACTGTCACCTCCCCTATATATACTGTCACCTCATCACCTCCCCTATATACAGTGTCACCTCATCACCTCCCCTATATATACTGTCACCTCATCACCTCCCCTATATACAGTGTAACCTCATCACCTGCCCTATATATACTGTCACCTCATCACCTCCCCTATATATACTGTCACCTCATCACCTCCCCTATATATACTGTCACCTCCTCACCTCCCCTATATATAGTGTCCCCTCATCACCTCCCCTATATACAGTGTCACCTCATCACCTCCCCTATATATACTGTCACCTCATCACCTCCCCTATATATACTGTCACCTCATCACCTCCCCTATATACAGTGTCACCTCATCACCTCCCCTATATACAGTGTCACCTCATCACCTCCCCTATATACAGTGTCACCTCATCACCTCCCCTATATACAGTGTCACCTCATCACCTCCCCTATATACAGTGTCACCTCATCACCTCCCCTATATATACTGTCACCTCATCACCTCCCCTATATACAGTGTCAGATCATCACCTCCCCTATATATAGTGTCACCTCATCACCTCCCCTATATACTGTCACCTCATCACCTCCCCTATATACAGTATCATCTCATCACCTTCCCTATATATACTGTCACCTCATCACCTCCCCTATATATACTGTCACCTCATCACCTCCCCTATATATACTGTCACCTCCTCACCTCCCCTATATACTGTCACCTCCTCACCTCCCCTATATATACTGTCACCTCCTCACATCCCCTATATATACTGTCACCTCATCACCTCCCCTATATACAGTGTCACCTCATCACCCCCTATATACTGTCACCTCATCACCTCCCCTATATACAGCGTCACCTCATCACCTCCCCTATATATACTGTCACCTCGTCACCTCCCCTATATACAGTGTCACCTCATCACCTCCCCTATATATACTGTCACCTCATCACCTCCCCTATATATACTGTCACCTCATCACCTCCCCTATATACAGTGTCACCTCATCACCTGCCCTATATATACTGTCACCTCATCACCTCCCCTATATATACTGTCACCTCATCACCTCCCCTATATATACTGTCACCTCCTCACCTCCCCTATATATAGTGTCCCCTCATCACCTCCCCTATATACAGTGTCACCTCATCACCTCCCCTATATATACTGTCACCTCATCACCTCCCCTATATACTGTCACCTCCTCACCTCCCCTATATATACTGTCACCTCATCACCTCCCCTATATACAGTGTCACCTCATCACCTCCCCTATATATACTGTCACCTCCTCACCTCCCCTATATACTGTCACCTCCTCACCTCCCCTATATATACTGTCACCTCACCTCCCCTATATATACTGTCACCTCATCACCTCCCCTATATACAGTGTCACCTCATCACCCCCTATATACAGTGTCACCTCATCACCTCCCCTATATACAGTGTCACCTCATCACCTCCCCTATATACAGTGTCACCTCATCACCTCCCCTATATACTGTCACCTCCTCACCTCCCCTATATATAGTGTCACCTCATCACCTCCCCTATATACAGTGTCACCTCATCACCTCCCCTATATATAGTGTCACCTCATCAACTCCCCTATATACAGTGTCACCTCATCACCTCCCCTATATACAGTGTCACCTCATCACCTCCCCTATATACAGTGTCACCTCATCACCTCCCCTATATACAGTGTCACCTCATCACCTCCCCTATATATACTGTCACCTCATCACCTCCCCTATATACAGTGTCACCTCATCACCTCCCCTATATATACTGTCACCTCATCACCCCCTTTATACAGTGTCACCTCATCACCTCTCCTATATACAGTGTCACCTCATCACCTCCCCTATATACAGTGTCACCTCATCACCTCCCTTATATACTGTCACCTCCTCACCTCCCCTATATATAGTGTCACCTCATCACCTCCCCTATATACAGTGTCACCTCATCACCTCCCCTATATATAGTGTCACCTCATCACCTCCTCTATATACAGTGTCACCTCATCACCTCCCCTATATACAGTGTCACCTCATCACCTCCCCTATATACAGTGTCACCTCATCACCCCCTATATACAGTGTCACCTCATCACCTCCCCTATATACAGTGTCACCTCATCACCTCCCCTATATACAGTGTCACCTCATCACCTCCCCTATATATACTGTCACCTCATCACCTCCCCTATATACAGTGTCACCTCATCACCTCCCCTATATATAGTGTCCCCTCATCACCCCCCCTATATATACTGTCACCTCATCACCTCCCCTATATACAGTGTCACCTCATCACCTCCCCTATATATAGTGTCACCTCATCACCTCCCCTATATACTGTCACCTCCTCACCTCCCCTATATATACTGTCACCTCATCACCCCCCCCTATATATACTGTCACCTCCTCACCTCCCCTATATATACTGTCACCTCATCACCCCCCCTATATATACTGTCACCTCATCACCTCCCCTATATACATACAGTCACCTCATCATCCCCTATATATACTGTCACCTCCTCACCTCCCCTATATACTGTCACCTCCTCACCTCCCCTATATACAGTGTCACCTCCTCACCTCCCCTATATACTGTCACCTCCTCACCTCCCCTATATACAGTGTCACCTCATCACCCCCTATATATAGTGTCCCCTCATCACCTCCTATATATACTGTCACCTCCTCACCTCCCCTATATACAGTGTCACCTCATCACCTCCCCTATATATAGTGTCCCCTCATCACCTCCCCTATATACAGTGTCACCTCATCACCTCCCCTATATATAGTGTCCCCTCATCACCTCCCCTATATACAGTGTCACCTCATCACCTCCCCTATATATAGTGTCCCCTCATCACCCCCTATATATACTGTCACCTCCTCACCTCCCCTATATACAGTGTCACCTCATCACCTCCCCTATATACAGTGTCACCTCATCACCTCCCCTATATATAGTGTCCCCTCATCACCCCCTATATATACTGTCACCTCCTCACCTCCCCTATATACAGTGTCACCTCCTCACCTCCCCTATATACTGTCACCTCCTCACCTCCCCTATATACAGTGTCACCTCATCACCTCCCCTATATATAGTGTCCCCTCATCACCTCCTATATATACTGTCACCTCCTCACCTCCCCTATATACAGTGTCACCTCATCACCCCCTATATATAGTGTCCCCTCATCACCTCCTATATATACTGTCACCTCCTCACCTCCCCTATATACAGTGTCACCTCATCACCTCCCCTATATATAGTGTCCCCTCATCACCTTCCCTATATACAGTGTCACCTCCTCACCTCCCCTATATATACTGTCACCTCCTCACCTCCCCTATATACAGTGTCCCCTCATCACCCCCTATATATACTGTCACCTCCTCACCTCCCCTATATATAGTGTCCCCTCATCACCTCCCCTATATATACTGTCACCTCCTCACCTCCCCTATATACTGTCACCTCCTGACCTCCCCTATATACAGTGTCACCTCATCACCTCCCCTATATATAGTGTCCCCTCATCACCTCCTATATATACTGTCACCTCCTCACCTCCCCTATATACAGTGTCACCTCATCACCCCCTATATATAGTGTCCCCTCATCACCTCCTATATATACTTTCACCTCATCACCTCCTATATATACTGTCACCTCATCACCTCCCCTATATATAGTGTCCCCTCATCACCTTCCCTATATACAGTGTCACCTCCTCACCTCCCCTATATACAGTGTCCCCTCATCACCCCCTATATATACTGTCACCTCATCACCTCCCCTATATACAGTGTCCCCTCATCACCCAGCACCCTTCTGATGATGTCTTCGCACCCTTGGTGTGGTGCAGGGTCGGGTACTCACAGCACATGAGGAGGGCAGTGGTCCCACCACAGACCCCCATACTGGAAGCCTCAGATCATTGTTCCTGGAGGTTTCAGAGCAGAATCCTTCCACCTCCTCCATCTGCAGAGTCTGGAGTCTGGGTGGGGAGAAGGGGGGACCAGCTGTGGAGGAACCGGCGGCCAATGAGCGAGGGGCGCAACTCCAGCCAAGTCTGCAGACCGTCACTCCTTATGTATCCTACACAGTCCTAATACCCTGACTATATAACCCTATACAGCTCTGCAGACTGTCACTCCCCATATTACTACACACTGAAGAACCCTATACAACTCTGCAGACTGTCACTCCCCAGATTACTACACACTAAAGAACCCTATACAACTCTGCAGACTGTCACTCCCCATATTACTACACACTAAAGAACCCTATACAACTCTGCAGACTGTTACTCCCCATATTACTACACACTAAAGAACCCTATACAACTCTGCAGACTGTCACTCCCCAGATTACTACACACTAAAGAACCCTATACAACTCTGCAGACTGTCACTCCCCATATTACTACACACTAAAGAACCCTATACAACTCTGCAGACTGTTACTCCCCATATTACTACACACTAAAGAACCCTATACAACTCTGCAGACTGTTACTCCCCAGATTACTACACACTAAAGAACCCTATACAACTCTGCAGACTGTTACTCCCCAGATTACTACACACTAAAGAACCCTATACAACTCTGCAGACTATCACTCCCCATATTACTACACACTGAAGAACCCTATACAGCTCTGCAGACTGTCACTCCCCATATTACTACACACTAAAGAACCCTATACAACTCTGCAGACTGTCACTCCCCATATTACTACACACTGAAGAACCCTATACAGCTCTGCAGACTGTCACTCCCCATATTACTACACACTAAAGAACCCTATACAACTCTGAAGACTGTTACTCCCCATATTACTACACACTAAAGAACCCTATACAACTCTGCAGACTGTTACTCCCCATATTACTACACACTAAAGAACCCTATACAACTCTGCAGACTGTCACTCCCCATATTACTACACACTAAAGAACCCTACACAACTCTGCAGACTGTTACTCCCCATATTACTACACACTAAAGAACCCTATACAACTCTGCAGACTGTTACTACCCATATTACTACACACTAAAGAACCCTATACAACTCTGCAGACTGTTACTCCCCATATTACTACACACTAAAGAACCCTATACAACTCTGCAGACTGTCACTCCCCATATTACTACACACTAAAGAACCCTATACAACTCTGCAGACTGTTACTTCCCAGATTACTACACACTAAAGAACCCTATACAGCTCTGCAGACTGTCACTCCCCATATTACTACACACTAAAGAACCCTATACAACTCTGCAGACTGTTACTCCCCATATTACTACACACTAAAGAACCCTATACAACTCTGCAGACTGTCACTCCCCATATTACTACACACTAAAGAACCCTATACAACGCTGCAGACTGTCAATCCCCATATTACTACACAATAAAGAACCCTATACAACTCTGCAGACTGTCACTCCCCATATTACTGCACACTAAAGAACCCTATACAACTCTGCAGACTGTCCCTCCCCATATTACTACACAATAAAGAACCCTATACAACTCTGCAGACTGTCACTCCCCAGATTACTACACACTAAAGAACCCTATACAACTCTGCAGACTGTTACTCCCCAGATTACTACACACTAAAGAACCCTATACAACTCTGCAGACTGTTACTCCCCATATTACTACACACTAAAGAACCCTATACAACTCTGCAGACTGTCACTCCCCAGATTACTACACACTGAAGAACCCTATACAGCTCTGCAGACTGTCACTCCCCATATTACTACACACTAAAGAACCCTATACAACTCTGCAGACTGTTTCTCCCCAGAATACTACACACTAAAGAACCCTATACAACTCTGCAGACTGTTACTCCCCATATTACTACACACTAAAGAACCCTATACAACTCTGCAGACTGTCACTCCTCATATTACTACACACTAAAGAACCCTATACAACTCTGCAGACTGTTTCTCCCCAGAATACTACACACTAAAGAACCCTATACAACTCTGCAGACTGTCACTCTCCAGATTACTGCACACTAAAGAACCCTATACAACTCTGCAGACTGTCACTCCCCAGATTACTATACACTAAAGAACCCTATACAACTCTGCAGACTGTCACTCCCCATATTACTACACAATAAAGAACCCTAAACAACTCTGCAGACTGTCACTCCCCATATTACTACACAATAAAGAACCCTATACAACTCTGCAGACTGTTACTCCTCATATTACTACACACTAAAGAACCCTATACAACTCTGCAGACTGTTACTACCCAGAATACTACACACTAAAGAACCCTATACAACTCTGCAGACTGTCACTCTCCAGATTACTACACACTAAAGAACCCTATACAACTCTGCAGACTGTCACTCCCCATATTACTACACAATAAAGAACCCTAAACAACTCTGCAGACTGTCACTCCCCATATTACTACACACTAAAGAACCCTATACAACTCTGCAGACTGTTACTACCCAAAATACTACACACTAAAGAACCCTATACAACTCTGCAGACTGTTACTCCGCATATTACTACACACTAAAGAACCCTATACAACTCTGCAGACTATCACTCCTCATATACATGCACTAAAGAACCCTATACAACTCTGCAGACTGTTACTCCCCATATTACTACACACTAAAGAACCCTATACAACTCTGCAGACTGTCACTCTCCAGATTACTACACACTAAAGAACCCTATACAACTCTGCAGACTGTCACTCCCCAGATTACTATACACTAAAGAACCCTATACAACTCTGCAGACTGTCACTCCCCATATTACTACACAATAAAGAACCCTAAACAACTCTGCAGACTGTCACTCCCCATATTACTACACAATAAAGAACCCTATACAACTCTGCAGACTGTTACTCCTCATATTACTACACACTAAAGAACCCTATACAACTCTGCAGACTGTTACTACCCAGAATACTACACACTAAAGAACCCTATACAACTCTGCAGACTGTCACTCCCCATATTACTACACAATAAAGAACCCTAAACAACTCTGCAGACTGTCACTCCCCATATTACTACACAATAAAGAACCCTATACAACTCTGCAGACTGTCACTCCCCATATTACTACACACTAAAGAACCCTATACAACTCTGCAGACTGTTACTCCCCATATTACTACACACTAAAGAACCCTATACAACTCTGCAGACTGTTTCTCCCCAGAATACTACACACTAAAGGACCCTATACAACTCTGCAGACTGTCACTCTCCAGATTACTACACACTAAAGAACCCTATACAACTCTGCAGACTGTCACTCCCCATATTACTACACAATAAAGAACCCTAAACAACTCTGCAGACTGTCACTCCCCATATTACTACACACTAAAGAACCCTATACAACTCTGCAGACTGTCACTCCCCATATTACTACACAATAAAGAACCCTAAACAACTCTGCAGACTGTCACTCCCCATATTACTACACACTAAAGAACCCTATACAACTCCGCAGACTGTTACTACCCAGAATACTACACACTAAAGAACCCTATACAACTCTGCAGACTGTTACTCCGCATATTACTACACACTAAAGAACCCTATACAACTCTGCAGACTATCACTCCTCATATACATGCACTAAAGAACCCTATACAACTCTGCAGACTGTTACTCCCCATATTACTACACACTAAAGAACCCTATACAACTCTGCAGACTGTTACTCCCCATATTACTACACACTAAAGAACCCTATACAACTCTGCAGACTGTTACTCCCCATATTACTACACACTAAAGAACCCTATACAACTCTGCAGACTGTCACTCCCCATATTACTACACACTAAAGAACCCTATACAGCTCTGCAGACTGTTACTCCCCAGATTACTACACACTAAAGAACCCTATACAACTCTGCAGACTGTTACTCCCCATATTACTACACACTAAAGAACCCTATACAACTCTGCAGACTGTCACTCCCCATATTACTACACACTAAAGAACCCTATACAGCTCTGCAGACTGTTACTCCCCAGATTACTACACACTAAAGAACCCTATACAACTCTGCAGACTGTTACTCCCCAGATTACTACACACTAAAGAACCCTATACAACTCTGCAGACTGTTTCTCCCCAGAATACTACACACTAAAGAACCCTATACAACTCTGCAGACTGTTACTCCCCATATTACTACACACTAAAGAACCCTATACAACTCTGCAGACTGTCACTCCCCATATTACTACACACTAAAGAACCCTACACAACTCTGCAGACTGTTTCTCCCCAGAATACTACACACTAAAGAACCCTATACAACTCTGCAGACTGTCCCTCCCTGTATCCTGCACAGTCCTAATACTAACACTGTATAACTCTGTACATCTCTGCAGACTTTTGTTCCCTATCAATCTAGTCTTTATACCCACATCATATAAATCTATACCACTCTTTAAGTAATCCTGCAGACTGTTACTTCCGATGTATATTTACACAGTCCCCATACTCTCTATAGAACATTATGTATGGGGGCACACTACTAGCATTATTTATGGGGGACATGCTACTGGAGTATTTATAGGGCACACTCTGCTAACATTTATAACCCACACTGCTGTATTTATATAAAGGAACTCTTCTGGCAGTAATTATGGGGGCATTCTGATGCACTATTCATATGGGGCACTCTGCTGGCATTATTTATTGGGGCATTTTGCTTTATGATTTATAAGAGGCACCCTGCTAACATTGATGAGAGCAAGCTTCTGTATCTTTACATGGGCACTCTGCTGTATTATTCATAGGGGGCACTCTAATACTATTCATAGGGGGGCACTCTGCTGTATTATTCATAGGGGGCACTCTGCTGTACTATTCATAGGGGGGCACTCTGCTGTACTATTCATAGGGGGCACTCTAATACTATTCATAGGGGGCACTCTGCTGTACTATTCATAGGGGGCACTCTAATACTATTCATAGAGGGCACTCTAATACTATTCATAGGGGGCACTCTAATACTATTCATAGGGGGCACTCTGCTGTATTATTCATAGGGGGCAATCTGCTGTACTATTCATAGGGGGCACTCTGCTGTATTATTCATAGGGGGCACTCTGCTGTATTATTCATAGGGGGCACTCTGCTGTACTATTCATAGGGGGCACTCTAATACTATTCATAGGGGGCACTCTGCTGTATTATTCATAGGGGGCACTCTGCTGTACTATTCATAGGGGGCACTCTGCTGTACTATTCATAGGGGGCACTCTAATACTATTCATAGGGGGCACGCTAATACTATTCATAGGGGGCACTCTGCTGTACTATTCATAGGGGGCACTCTGCTGTACTATTCATAGGGGGAACTCTAATACTATTCATAGGGGGCACTCTGCTGTACTTTTCATAGGGGGCACTCTGCTGTACTATTCATAGGGGGCACTCTGCTGTACTATTCATAGGGGGCACTCTGCTGTATTATTCATAGGGGCACTCTGCTGTACTATTCATAGGGGGCACTCTGCTGTATTATTCATAGGGGGCACTCTGCTGTACTATTCATAGGGGGCACTCTGCTGTACTATTCATAGGGGGCACTCTGCTGTACTATTCATAGGGGGCACGCTAATACTATTCATAGGGGGCACTCTGCTGTACTATTCATAGGGGGCACTCTGCTGTACTATTCATAGGGGGCACTCTGCTGTACTATTCATAGGGGGAACTCTAATACTATTCATAGGGGGCACTCTGCTGTACTTTTCATAGGGGGCACTCTGCTGTACTATTCATAGGGGGCACTCTGCTGTACTATTCATAGGGGGCACTCTGCTGTATTATTCATAGGGGGAACTCTGCTGTACTATTCATAGGGGGCACTCCACTGTACTATTCATAGGGGGCACTCTGCTGTACTATTCATAGGGGGCACTCTAATACTATTCATAGGGGGCACTCTAATACTATTCATAGGGGGCACTCTGCTGTACTATTCATACAGGGCACTCTAATACTATTCATAGGGGGCACTCTGCTGTACTATTCATAGGGGGGCACTCTGCTGTATTATTCATAAGGGGCACTCTGCTGTACTATTCACAGGGGGCACTCTGCTGTACTATTCATAGGGGGCACTCTGCTGTACTATTCATAGGGGGCACTCTGCTGTACTATTCATAGGGGGCCCTCTGCTGTACTATTCATAGGGGGCACTCTGCTGTACCATTCATGAGGGGCACTCTAATACTATTCATAGAGGGCACTCTAATACTATTCATAGGGGGCACTCTGCTGTACTATTCATAGGGGGGCACTCTGCTGTATTATTCATAAGGGGCACTCTGCTGTACTATTCACAGGGGGCACTCTGCTGTACTATTCATAGGGGGCACTCTGCTGTACTATTCATAGGGGGCACTCTGCTGTACTATTCATAGGGGGCCCTCTGCTGTACTATTCATAGGGGGCACTCTGCTGTACCATTCATGAGGGGCACTCTAATACTATTCATAGAGGGCACTCTAATACTATTCATAGGGGGCAATCTGCTGTATTATTCATAGGGGGCACTCTGCTGTATTATTCATAGGGGGCAATCTGCTGTACTATTCATAGGGGGCACTCTGCTGTATTATTCATAGGGGGCACTCTGCTGTACTATTCATAGGGGGCAC
This sequence comes from Hyla sarda, assembly GCF_029499605.1. NCBI lineage: Eukaryota > Metazoa > Chordata > Amphibia > Anura > Hylidae > Hyla > Hyla sarda. The sequence continues at coordinate 12,535,163 of NC_079196.1, read as the reverse complement.
TCTAATACTATTCATAGGGGGCACGCTAATACTATTCATAGGGGGCACTCTGCTGTACTATTCATAGGGGGCACTCTGCTGTACTATTCATAGGGGGCACTCTGCTGTACTATTCATAGGGGGAACTCTAGTACTATTCATAGGGAGCACTCTGCTGTACTATTCATAGGGGGCACTCTAATACTATTCATAGGGGGCACGCTAATACTATTCATAGGGGGCACTCTGCTGTACTATTCATAGGGGGCACTCTGCTGTACTATTCATAGGGGGCACTCTGCTGTACTATTCATAGGGGGAACTCTAGTACTATTCATAGGGAGCACTCTGCTGTACTTTTCATAGGGGGCACTCTGCTGTACTATTCATAGGGGGAACTCTGCTGTACTATTCATAGGGGGCACTCCGCTGTACTATTCATAGGGGGCACTCTGCTGTACTATTCATAGGGGGTACTCTAATACTATTCATAGGGGGCTCTCTTATACTATTCATAGGGGGCACTCTGCTGTACTATTCATAGGGGGGCACTCTGCTGTACTATTCATAGGGGGCACTCTGCTGTATTATTCATAAGGGGCACTCTGCTGTATTATTCATAAGGGGCACTCTGCTGTACTATTCATAGAGGGCACTCTAATACTATTCATAGGGGGAACTCTGCTGTACTATTCATAGGGGGGCACTCTGCTGTACTATTCATAGGGGGGCACTCTGCTGTACTATTCATGGGGGGCACTCTAATACTATTCATAGGGGGCACTCTGCTGTACTATTCATAGGGGGCACTCTGCTGTATTATTCATAGGGGGCACTCTGCTGTACTATTCATAGGGGGCACTCTAATACTATTCATAGGGGGCACTCTGCTGTACTATTCATAGGGGGCACTCTAATACTATTCATAGGGGGCACTCTGCTGTATTATTCATAGGGGGCACTCTGCTGTACTATTCATAGGGGGCACTCTGCTGTACTATTCATAGGGGGCACTCTGCTTTACTATTCATATGGGGCACTCTGCTGTACTATTCATAGGGGGCACTCTAATACTATTCATAGGGGGCACTCTGCTGTACTGTTTATAGGGGGCACTCTGCTGTACTATTTATAGGGGGCACTCTGCTGTACTATTCATAGGGGGCACTATAATGCTATTCATAGGGGGCACTCCGCTGTACTATTCATAGGGGGGCACTCTGCTGTACTATTCATAGGGGGGCACACTGCTGTACTTTTCATAGTGGGGCACTCTGCTATACTATTCATAGGGGCACTCTGCTGTACTATTCATAGGGGGCACTCTGCTGTACTATTCATAGGTGGGCACTCTAATACTATTCATAGGGGGCACTCTGCTGTACCATTCATAGGGGGCACTCTGCTGTACCATTCATAGGGGGCACTCTGCTGTACTATTCATAGGGGAAAACTCTGCTGCACTATTCATAGGGGGCGCTCTGCTGTACTATTCATAGGGGGCACTCTAATACTATTCATAGGGGGCATCTGCTGTACTATTCATAGGGGGCACTCTGCTGTACTATTCATAGGGGGGCACTCTGCTGTACTATTCATAGGGGGGCTCTGCTGTACTATTCATAGGGGCACTCTAATACTATTCATAGGGGGCACTCTGCTGTACTATTCATAGGGGGCACTCTGCTGTACTATTCATAGGAGGGCACTCTGCTGTACTGTTCATAGGGGGGCACTCTGCTGTACTATTCATAGGGGGGCACTCTGCTGTACTATTCATAGTGGGGCACTCTGCTATACTATTCATAGGGGCACTCTGCTGTACTATTCATAGGGGGCACTCTGCTGTACTATCCATAGGGGGGCACTCTGCTGTACTATTCATAGGGGGGCACTCTGCTGTACTATTCATAGGGGAGCGCTCTGCTGTACTATTCATAGGGGGCACCCTGCTGTACTATTCATAGGGGCACTCTGCTGTACTATTCATAGGGGGCACTCTGCTGTACTATTCATAGAGGGGCCCTCTGCTGTACTATTCATAGGGGAGCACTCTGCTGTACTATTCATAGGGGAGCACTCTGCTGTACTATTCACAGGGGAGCACTCTGCTGTACTATTCATAGGGGGGCACTCTGCTGTACTATTCATAGTGGGCACTCTGCTGCTCTATTCATAGGGGGCACTCTGCTGTACTATTCATAGGGGGGCACCCTGCTGTACTATTCATAGGGGGGCACCCTGCTGTACTATTCATAGGGGGGCACCCTGCTGTACTATTCATAGGGGGGCACCCTGCTGTACTATTCATAGGGGGCACTCTGCTGACATTATTTATGAAGCCATTATGCTGCCCTATCCATATAGGACATTTTGCTAACATTTGTGTGGGCACGCTGCTGTATTTTTTATGGGGGCACTCTGCTGGCATTATTTATGGGGGACACTAAGCTCTTATTACTTATAGGAGACACTGCTAGTAGTATCTGATGGGGGGCACAGTCTTGTCTAGGTGGGTGGGTGGGTGGGTAGAAATCTCAGTGTGTACATGAGCTCACTAATAGAGACACCCCCTAGAGGCCGGCATCTGTAACCACAGGGGGGGGGGGGTGAACACTTAAAATTCCCAACTTTATGTCTTAAGTTTTGTTTCTTTTAGAAGAACAAATATTTCCATCCTGCGCCACAATATCAGGACCTCTCAGCAGCCGCCATGTTAGATCTCCTTCAAGTAAAAAAGTCTAAACTACAAATGTCCCTAATAGTGTTTCCCAACCAGGGAGTCTCCAGCTGTTGCAAAACTACAACTCCCAGCATGCCCGGACAGCCAAAGGCAACACAGCTCATAATGAGAAAAATAATGAGAATAATGGAAAAGGAAAAACGTGGCGCAAAGTGGGTTAAAATAATTTTTTTTTTTTGGGGGGGGGGGGGCGAGTTGCCTCAGTTACGTAAAATATTAGAATTTCAAGACGGCTTCACGAAAATCAATTATTCTTGGTTGCGTTTTTGCTTGTTTCACTTTGCAGGGAGGTTCTGCAGCAGCTGAGGTGGGTATTATACGGATTACCCCTCAGGGTCACGTGACTGTAAGATTCCTATAATGTAATGTAATATTCCAATAATGTACAGCCGCACACTCACCCGGCCGCGCATGCGCAGCGCTCTCAGTGCAGTCGGTTCCTATAGAGACTGGGGAGGAGCTTGATACCGGAAGTTGTCAGCTGCCAGACTGACACCCGGAATACTCCTCATACCGGAAGTGGGTGATATAGCGGAGAGATGAGCGGGGATGAGGAGCCTGCCGGGCTATTTGACAACGAAGACACCGAGGCCGGAGAGGAGGGACCAGGCGGCGACCTGAAGGGGGCGGAAGTGGTGTGTACGCTACAGACTATCTCTCCTCCTACCAAGCACAGTCCTCCTCCCTGTCCTGCAGACTCTCTCTCCCCCTGCCCAGCACAGTCCTCCTCCCTGTCCTGCAGACTCTCTCTCCCACTGCCCAGCACAGTCCTCCTCCCTGTCCTGCAGACTCTCTCTCCCCCTGCCCAGCACAGTCCTCCTCCCTGTCCTGCAGACTCTCTCTCCCCCTGCCCAGCCCTCCTCCCTGTCCTGCAGACTCTCTCTCCCCCTGCCCAGCCCTCCTCCCTGTCCTGCAGACTCTCTCTCCCCCTGCCCAGCGCAGTCCTCCTCCCTGTCCTGCAGACTCTCTCTCCCCCTGCCCAGTGCAGTCCTCCTCCCTGTCCTGCAGACTCTCTCCCCCTGCTCAGCGCAGTCCTCCTCCCTGTCCTGCAGACTCTCTCTCCCCCTGCCCAGCGCAGTCCTCCTCCCTGTCCTGCAGACTCTCTCTCCCCCTGCCCAGTGCAGTCCTCCTCCCTGTCCTGCAGACTCTCTCCCCCCTGCCCAGCGCAGTCCTCCTCTCTGTCCTGCAGACTCTCTCTCTCTCCCCCTGCCCAGCGCAGTCCTCCTCCCTGTCCTGCAGACTCTCTCATCCCTGCCCAGCGCAGTCCTCCTCCCTGTCCTGCAGACTCTCTCATCCCTGCCCAGCGCAGTCCTCCTCCCTGTCCTGCAGACTCTCTCATCCCTGCCCAGCGCAGTCCTCCTCCCTGTCCTGCAGGCTCTCTCCCCCCCCCCCCCCTGCCCAGCGCAGTCCTCCTCCCTGTCCTGCAGGCTCTCTCTCCCCCCCCTGCCCAGCCCTCCTCCCTGTCCTGCAGGCTCTCTCTCCCCCCCTGCCCAGCCCTCCTCCCTGTCCTGCAGGCTCTCTCTCCCCCCCTGCCCAGCCCTCCTCCCTGTCCTGCAGACTCTCTCTCTCTCTCTCTCTCCCCCCCTGCCCAGCCCTCCTCCCTGTCCTGCAGACTCTCTCTCTCTCTCCCCCCCTGCCCAGCCCTCCTCCCTGTCCTGCAGACTCTCTCTCTCTCCCCCCTGCCCAGCCCTCCTCCCTGTCCTGCAGACTCTCTCTCTCTCCCCCCCTGCCCAGCCCTCCTCCCTGTCCTGCAGACTCTCTCTCCCCCCCCGCCCAGCCCTCCTCCCTGTCCTGCAGACTCTCTCTCTCCCCCTGCCCAGCGCAGTCCTCCTCCCTGTCCTACAGACTCTCTCTCTCTCCCCCTGCCCAGTGCAGTCCTCCTCCCTGTCCTGCAGACTCTCTCTCTCTCCCCCTGCCCAGCGCAGTCCTCCTCCCTGTCCTGCAGACTCTCTCTCTCTCCCCCTGCCCAGCGCAGTCCTCCTCCCTGTCCTACAGACTCTCTCTCCCCCTGCCCAGCGCAGTCCTCCTCCCTGTCCTGCAGACTCTCTCTCCCCCTGCCCAGTGCAGTCCTCCTCCCTGTCCTGCAGACTCTCTCTCCCCCTGCCCAGTGCAGTCCTCCTCCCTGTCCTGCAGACTCTCTCCCCCTGCCCAGCGCAGTCCTCCTCTCTGTCCTGCAGACTCTCTCTCTCTCCCCTGCCCAGCGCAGTCCTCCTCTCTGTCCTGCAGACTCTCTCTCTCCCCCTGCCCAGCGCAGTCCTCCTCCCTGTCCTGCAGACTCTCTCATCCCTGCCCAGCGCAGTCCTCCTCCCTGTCCTGCAGACTCTCTCTCCCCCTGCCCAGCCCTCCTCCCTGTCCTGCAGACTCTCTCTCCCCCTGCCCAGCCCTCCTCCCTGTCCTGCAGACTCTCTCCCCCCCTGCCCAGCACAGTCCTCCTCCCTGTCCTGCAGACTCTCTCTCCCCCTGCCCAGCACAGTCCTCCTCCCTGTCCTACAGACTCTCTCTCTGTCCCCCTGCCCAGCGCAGTCCTCCTCCCTGTCCTGCAGACTCTCTCTCTCCCCTGCCCAGCGCAGTCCTCCTCCCTGTCCTACAGACTCTCTCTCTCTCCCCCTGCTCAGCGCAGTCCTCCTCCCTGTCCTGCAGACTCTCTCTCCCCCTGCCCAGCGCAGTCCTCCTCCCTGTCCTGCAGACTCTCTCTCCCCCTGCCCAGTGCAGTCCTCCTTCTGTCCTGCAGACTCTCTCTCTCCCCCCCTGCCCAGCCCTCCTCCCTGTCCTGCAGACTCTCTCTCTCTCTCCCCCCTGCCCAGCACAGTCCTCCTCCCTGTCCTGCAGACTCTCTCTCTCCCCCCTGCCCAGCACAGTCCTCCTCCCTGTCCTGCAGACTCTCTCTCTCCCCCCTGCCCAGCACAGTCCTCCTCCCTGTCCTGCAGACTCTCTCTCTCCCCCCTGCCCAGCACAGTCCTCCTCCCTGTCCTGCAGACTCTCTCATCCCTGCCCAGCGCAGTCCTCCTCCCTGTCCTGCAGACTCTCTCTCCCCCTGCCCAGCCCTCCTCCCTGTCCTGCAGACTCTCTCTCCCCCTGCCCAGCCCTCCTCCCTGTCCTGCAGACTCTCTCCCCCCCTGCCCAGCACAGTCCTCCTCCCTGTCCTGCAGACTCTCTCTCCCCCTGCCCAGCACAGTCCTCCTCCCTGTCCTGCAGACTCTCTCTCTCTCCCCCTGCCCAGCGCAGTCCTCCTCCCTGTCCTGCAGACTCTCTCATCCCTGCCCAGCGCAGTCCTCCTCCCTGTCCTGCAGGCTCTCTCTCCCCCCTGCCCAGCCCTCCTCCCTGTCCTGCAGGCTCTCCCCCCCTGCCCAGCGCAGTCCTCCTCCCTGTCCTGCAGGCTCTCTCTCCCCCCTGCCCAGCCCTCCTCCCTGTCCTGCAGGCTCTCTCTCCCCCCTGCCCAGCCCTCCTCCCTGTCCTGCAGACTCTCTCTCTCTCTCCCCCCCTGCCCAGCCCTCCTCCCTGTCCTGCAGACTCTCTCTCTCTCCCCCCCTGCCCAGCCCTCCTCCCTGTCCTGCAGACTCTCTCTCTCTCTCCCCCCCTGCCCAGCCCTCCTCCCTGTCCTGCAGACTCTCTCTCCCCCCCCCCCTGCCCAGCCCTCCTCCCTGTCCTGCAGACTCTCTCTCTCCCCCCCCGCCCAGCCCTCCTCCCTGTCCTGCAGACTCTCTCTCTCTCCCCCTGCCCAGCGCAGTCCTCCTCCCTGTCCTGCAGTCTCTCTCCCCCTGCCCAGCGCAGTCCTCCTCCCTGTCCTGCAGTCTCTCTCCCCTGCCCAGCGCAGTCCTCCTCCCTGTCCTGCAGACTCTCTCTCTCTCTCCCCCTGCCCAGCGCAGTCCTCCTCCCTGCCCTACAGACTCTCTCTCTCCCTGCCCAGCGCAGTCCTCCTCCCTGTCCTGCAGACTCTCTCTCTCTCCCCCTGCCCAGCGCAGTCCTCCTCCCTGTCCTGCAGACTCTCTCTCTCCCCCTGCTCAGCGCAGTCCTCCTCCCTGTCCTGCAGACTCTCTCTCCCCCTGCCCAGCGCAGTCCTCCTCCCTGTCCTGCAGACTCTCTCTCCCCCTGCCCAGTGCAGTCCTCCTCCCTGTCCTGCAGACTCTCTCTCCCCCTGCCCAGCGCAGTCCTCCTCTCTGTCCTGCAGACTCTCTCTCTCTCCCCCTGCCCAGCGCAGTCCTCCTCTCTGTCCTGCAGACTCTCTCTCTCCCCCTGCCCAGCGCAGTCCTCCTCTCTGTCCTGCAGACTCTCTCTCTCTCCCCCTGCCCAGCGCAGTCCTCCTCCCTGTCCTGCAGACTCTCTCATCCCTGCCCAGCGCAGTCCTCCTCCCTGTCCTGCAGGCTCTCTTCCCCCCCCCCCCCTGCCCAGCGCAGTCCTCCTCCCTGTCCTGCAGGCTCTCTCCCCCCCTGCCCAGCCCTCCTCCCTGTCCTGCAGGCTCTCTCTCCCCCCTGCCCAGCCCTCCTCCCTGTCCTGCAGACTCTCTCTCTCTCTCCCCCCCTGCCCAGCCCTCCTCCCTGTCCTGCAGACTCTCTCTCTCTCTCTCCCCCCCTGCCCAGCCCTCCTCCCTGTCCTGCAGACTCTCTCTCTCTCCCCCCCTGCCCAGCCCTCCTCCCTGTCCTGCAGACTCTCTCTCCCCCCCCCCCTGCCCAGCCCTCCTCCCTGTCCTGCAGACTCTCTCTCCCCCCCCGCCCAGCCCTCCTCCCTGTCCTGCAGACTCTCTCTCTCTCTCCCCCTGCCCAGCGCAGTCCTCCTCCCTGTCCTGCAGTCTCTCTCCCCCTGCCCAGCGCAGTCCTCCTCCCTGTCCTGCAGACTCTCTCTCTCTCCCCCTGCCCAGCGCAGTCCTCCTCCCTGTCCTACAGACTCTCTCTCTCTCCCCCTGCCCAGCGCAGTCCTCCTCCCTGTCCTGCAGACTCTCTCTCTCTCTCCCCCTGCCCAGCGCAGTCCTCCTCCCTGTCCTGCAGACTCTCTCCCCCTGCCCAGCGCAGTCCTCCTCCCTGTCCTGCAGACTCTCTCCCCCCCTGCCCAGCGCAGTCCTCCTCTCTGTCCTGCAGACTCTCTCTCTCTCCCCCTGCCCAGCGCAGTCCTCCTCTCTGTCCTGCAGACTCTCTCTCTCTCTCCCCCTGCCCAGCGCAGTCCTCCTCCCTGTCCTGCAGACTCTCTCATCCCTGCCCAGCGCAGTCCTCCTCCCTGTCCTGCAGACTCTCTCCCCCCCTGCCCAGCGCAGTCCTCCTCCCTGTCCTGCAGACTCTCTCTCCCCCTGCCCAGTGCAGTCCTCCTCCCTGTCCTGCAGACTCTCTCTCCCCCTGCCCAGCGCAGTCCTCCTCTCTGTCCTGCAGACTCTCTCTCTCCCCCTGCCCAGCGCAGTCCTCCTCTCTGTCCTGCAGACTCTCTCTCTCTCCCCCTGCCCAGCGCAGTCCTCCTCCCTGTCCTGCAGACTCTCTCATCCCTGCCCAGCGCAGTCCTCCTCCCTGTCCTGCAGGCTCTCTTCCCCCCCCCCCCCTGCCCAGCGCAGTCCTCCTCCCTGTCCTGCAGGCTCTCTCTCCCCCTGCCCAGCCCTCCTCCCTGTCCTGCAGGCTCTCTCTCCCCCCTGCCCAGCCCTCCTCCCTGTCCTGCAGACTCTCTCTCTCTCTCCCCCCCTGCCCAGCCCTCCTCCCTGTCCTGCAGACTCTCTCTCTCTCTCCCCCCCTGCCCAGCCCTCCTCCCTGTCCTGCAGACTCTCTCTCTCTCCCCCCCTGCCCAGCCCTCCTCCCTGTCCTGCAGACTCTCTCTCCCCCCCCCCCTGCCCAGCCCTCCTCCCTGTCCTGCAGACTCTCTCTCCCCCCCCGCCCAGCCCTCCTCCCTGTCCTGCAGACTCTCTCTCTCTCTCCCCCTGCCCAGCGCAGTCCTCCTCCCTGTCCTGCAGTCTCTCTCCCCCTGCCCAGCGCAGTCCTCCTCCCTGTCCTGCAGACTCTCTCTCTCTCCCCCTGCCCAGCGCAGTCCTCCTCCCTGTCCTACAGACTCTCTCTCTCTCCCCCTGCCCAGCGCAGTCCTCCTCCCTGTCCTGCAGACTCTCTCTCTCTCTCCCCCTGCCCAGCGCAGTCCTCCTCCCTGTCCTGCAGACTCTCTCCCCCTGCCCAGCGCAGTCCTCCTCCCTGTCCTGCAGACTCTCTCCCCCCCTGCCCAGCGCATTCCTCCTCTCTGTCCTGCAGACTCTCTCTCTCTCCCCCTGCCCAGCGCAGTCCTCCTCTCTGTCCTGCAGACTCTCTCTCTCTCCCCCTGCCCAGCGCAGTCCTCCTCCCTGTCCTGCAGACTCTCTCATCCCTGCCCAGCGCAGTCCTCCTCCCTGTCCTGCAGGCTCTCTCTCCTCCCTGTCCTGCAGGCTCTCTCTCCCCCACCCCCCCCCCCCCCCCCCCTGCCCAGCGCAGTCCTCCTCCCTGTCCTGCAGGCTCTCTCTCCCCCCCTGCCCAGCCCTCCTCCCTGTCCTGCAGGCTCTCTCTCCCCCCCCTGCCCAGCCCTTCTCCCTGTCCTGCAGACTCTCTCTCTCTCTCTCTCTCCCCCCCTGCCCAGCCCTCCTCCCTGTCCTGCAGACTCTCTCTCTCCCCCCCCTGCCCAGCCCTCCTCCCTGTCCTGCAGACTCTCTCTCTCTCTCTCCCCCTGCCCAGCGCAGTCCTCCTCCCTGTCCTGCAGTCTCTCTCCCCCTGCCCAGCGCAGTCCTCCTCCCTGTCCTGCAGACTCTCTCTCTCTCCCCCTGCCCAGCGCAGTCCTCCTCCCTGTCCTACAGACTCTCTCTCTCCCCCTGCCCAGCGCAGTCCTCCTCCCTGTCCTGCAGACTCTCTCTCTCTCTCTCTCTCTCTCTCTCTCTCTCCCCTGCCCAGCACAGTCCTCCTCCCTGTCCTGCAGATTCTCTCTCTCCCCCCCTGCCCAGCACAGTCCTCCTCTCTGTCCTGCAGACTCTCTCTCCCCCCTGCCCAGCACAGTCCTCCTCCCTGTCCTGCAGACTCTCTCTCCCTGCCCAGCACAGTCCTCCTCCCTGTCCTGCAGACGCTCTCTCTCCCCCTGCCCAGCACAGTCCTCCTCCCTGTCCTGCAGACTCTCTCTCTCCCCCCTGCCCAGCACAGTCCTCCTCCCTGTCCTGCAGACTCTCTCTCTCCCCCCTGCCCAGCACAGTCCTCCTCCCTGTCCTGCAGACTCTCTCTCTCCCCCCTGCCCAGCACAGTCCTCCTCCCTGTCCTGCAGACTCTCTCTCTCCCCCCTGCCCAGCACAGTCCTCCTCCCTGTCCTGCAGACTCTCTCTCTCCCCCCTGCCCAGCACAGTCCTCCTCCCTGTCCTGCAGACTCTCTCTCCCCCAGCACAGTCCTCCTCCCTTCTCTGGTACAATATAGGGTGATAATCTATCATATTTCACCATAATTAAGGTTTGGCGCTGCACGGTATCTGTGCTGGACTCCTCCTTGTCCTGCTGTGGGTGCTGCCCCGCACCATCCAGGGAAACAGAGATTATATGAGGATAAAGCTGGACATGCCCTGCAGACTATCTCTCCTCTTCCTTCTCTTGTTTCTGCAGACTATCTATTCTCCTTCTTCCTTGTAGTTTCTGTTCTTCTTTCTGCAGAATATCATTCTTCTCCCTGAAGGCTGTCTCTCTCCTCTCCCATTAGATTAGCCCTCTCCCCACCCCTTCCCTGCTGACTGTCTCTCTCCTCTCCCATTAGATTAGCCCTCTCCCCACCCCTTCCCCGCTGACTGTCTCTCTCTCTCTCTCTCCTCTCCCATTAGATTAGCCCTCTCCCCACCCCTTCCCTGCAGGCTGTCTCGTCTCCCCCTTCCCTATAGACTTTCTCCTCTCTGCACTGCAGACTCTTTCCTCTTCCCCCTAGTTCTGCAGACTCTCTTTTCTTCTCCCAGTTCTGCAGAGTCTCTCTCCTCTTCCTCGGGTTCTGCAGACTGTCTCCTCCCTTTTTCCCTCTGCAAACTCTTTACTTTCCTCTGGCCCTGTAGACGTTCTCCTTTTCAATAAGTTCTGCAGACTGTCTCCTCCCTGCTCTGCAAACTCTTCTGCCCTGCTGAGTCTCTTTCCCTTCCACCCTGCCCTGCAGAATCTCTCCTATCCCCCTGCTCTATAGACTGTCTCTTATTTCCTCTCCTCTGCCCTGCAGACTGTCTCTTGCCCCTGCCCTGCAGGCTGTCTCTCTTCTTCCTCGCCCCTGCCCTGCAGGCTGTCTCTCTTCTTCCTCGCCCCTGCCCTGCAGGCTGTCTCTCTTCTTCCTCGCCCCTGCCCTGCAGGCTGTCTCTCTTCTTCCTCGCCCCCTGCCCTGCAGGCTGTCTCTCTTCCTCCTCGCCCCTGCCCTGCAGGCTGTCTCTCTTCTTCCTCGCCCCTGCCCTGCAGGCTGTCTCTCTTCTTCCTCGCCCCTGCCCTGCAGGCTGTCTCTCTTCTTCCTCGCCCCCTGCCCTGCAGGCTGTCTCTCTTCCTCCTCGCCCCTGCCCTGCAGGCTGTCTCTCTTCTTCCTCGCCCCCTGCCCTGCAGGCTGTCTCTCTTCTTCCTCGCCCCCTGCCCTGCAGGCTGTCTCTCTTCTTCCTCGCCCCCTGCCCTGCAGGCTGTCTCTCTTCTTCCTCGCCCCCTGCCCTGCAGGCTGTCTCTCTTCTTCCTCGCCCCCTGCCCTGCAGGCTGTCTCTCTTCTTCCTCGCCCCCTGCCCTGCAGGCTGTCTCTCTTCTTCCTCGCCCCCTGCCCTGCAGGCTGTCTCTCTTCTTCCTCGCCCCCTGCCCTGCAGGCTGTCTCTCTTCCTCCTCGCCCCCTGCCCTGCAGGCTGTCTCTCTTCTTCCTCGCCCCCTGCCCTGCAGGCTGTCTCTCTTCCTCCTCGCCCCCTGCCCTGCAGGCTGTCTCTCTTCCTCCTCGCCCCCTGCCCTGCAGGCTGTCTCTCTTCTTCCTCGCCCCCTGCCCTGCAGGCTGTCTCTCTTCCTCCTCGCCCCCTGCCCTGCAGGCTGTCTCTCTTCTTCCTCGCCCCCTGCCCTGCAGGCTGTCTCTCTTCTTCCTCGCCCCCTGCCCTGCAGGCTGTCTCTCTTCTTCCTCGCCCCCTGCCCTGCAGGCTGTCTCTCTTCTTCCTCGCCCCCTGCCCTGCAGGCTGTCTCTCTTCCTCCTCGCCCCCTGCCCTGCAGGCTGTCTCTCTTCCTCCTCGCCCCCTGCCCTGCAGGCTGTCTCTCTTCTTCCTCGCCCCCTGCCCTGCAGCCTGTCTCTCTTCCTCCTCGCCCCCTGCCCTGCAGGCTGTCTCTCTTCTTCCTCGCCCCCTGCCCTGCAGGCTGTCTCTCTTCCTCCTCGCCCCTGCCCTGCAGGCTGTCTCTCTTCTTCCTCGCCCCTGCCCTGCAGGCTGTCTCTCTTCTTCCTCGCCCCCTGCCCTGCAGGCTGTCTCTCTTCCTCCTCGCCCCTGCCCTGCAGGCTGTCTCTCTTCTTCCTCGCCCCCTGCCCTGCAGGCTGTCTCTCTTCTTCCTCGCCCCCTGCCCTGCAGGCTGTCTCTCTTCCTCCTCGCCCCCTGCCCTGCAGGCTGTCTCTCTTCTTCCTCGCCCCCTGCCCTGCAGGCTGTCTCTCTTCTTCCTCGCCCCCTGCCCTGCAGGCTGTCTCTCTTCTTCCTCGCCCCCTGCCCTGCAGGCTGTCTCTCTTCTTCCTCGCCCCCTGCCCTGCAGGCTGTCTCTCTTCTTCCTCGCCCCCTGCCCTGCAGGCTGTCTCTCTTCCTCCTCGCCCCCTGCCCTGCAGGCTGTCTCTCTTCTTCCTCGCCCCCTGCCCTGCAGGCTGTCTCTCTTCCTCCTCGCCCCCTGCCCTGCAGGCTGTCTCTCTTCCTCCTCGCCCCCTGCCCTGCAGGCTGTCTCTCTTCCTCCTCGCCCCCTGCCCTGCAGCCTGTCTCTCTTCTTCCTCGCCCCCTGCCCTGCAGCCTGTCTCTCTTCCTCCTCGGCCCCTGCCCTGCAGCCTGTCTCTCTTCCTCCTCGGCCCCCTGCCCTGCAGGCTGTCTCTCTTCCTCCTCGCCCCCTGCCCTGCAGGCTGTCTCACCTGTATCGTGCTGTAGAGAATGAATCTTATTTTCAGCCATAATTCCTGCCGCTGTCGGTCGCTGTGCTTTCGCACCTTTTGACTCTTTCCTATGATTATATCTTTTCTCTATGTAAGATGCCGGGGGAAGAATCTCTGTTAAAGAAATATGAGATCAGCGTCTCAGAAGCCGAGAAGCGGACCGGGAAAAATGCGGTGAACATGCAGGAGACGTACACTGCGTACCTGATAGAGACCAGGTATATGGCGCGGCCACCATGATATGACCTGCGGGGGGCGATGTGGATCCTATCTGGCTGACCTCTCTCTTTTTGCAGGTTGCTGGACGCTCACAATGAGGGACACAGTTCGCTGGATTGTCTGTGGAGGAGATACAGCGAGTTCGAGCTGCTGCGCAATTACCTGTCTGTCACGTATCCATTCATTGTCGTCCCACCATTGCCGGAGAAAAGGGTAAAGTGCAGGGGCTCCATAGTGAGGAGATGGCGCTGGCACATTATAAGGCCAGTCCAGTCTCCTATAAATCACTGGATAATGAACATTTCAATTTCTTACCATATTCAAGATCTCTGCTTGCTGCAAGTGGATGGGAACATTCGATCATTTTGTTTTCTCATATGTTGCAAAACTACAACTCCCAGCATCCTTAGAGTTGTTGTTTTGCAATAGCTAGAGGCACAATGGTTGGAAAACACATAAGAGCCCCCAGGTAGTCGGTGCTCCTGATAAAGTTCTTCTGGTGGTCTCACTGCACCCCGGAGTTCCCCCATATGGTTTCACACTGCCCCCTGTATTTACAGGCAGAGTTCGTGTGGCACAAGCTCTCGGCTGATAACATGGATCCTGACTTTGTGGAGAGGAGGAGGATCGGACTGGAGAACTTTCTTCTGCGCGTGGCTTCTCACCCCGTCCTGTGTAACGACAAGATCTTCAATACCTTTCTTAAACAGGTACGCTGCTCCGCGCTGTCACGTCCTCCAGAGGGTCAGCAGTCCTATGTAAGGGAGGCTTTATAATGTCTTCACTTCTCATAAAGTCATGGCGTGTTTTTAGAATAGGCTATTTATTATTGTTAAGGGTCCAACCTCTAGGACCCCACAGATCCTGGGTATGGAGGTGCTGCAGCAGTGTGTCCTCCTCATCACCCCCATTATTCTTATCATTGGGGGGGAGGTCCCAAATGTCAGTCTGAGTGATATTCCATCACTTTAAACCATGGGAATACGCCTTAAATGGGTTATCCAGGAAAAAACTTTTTTTTATATATCAACTGGCTCCAGAAAGTTAAACAGATTTGTAAATTACTTCTATTAAAAAATCTTAATCCTTTCAGTACTTAAGAGCTTCTGAAGTTAAAGTTGTTCTTTTCTGTCTAAGTGCTCTCTGGTGACACATCTCGGGAACCGCCCAGTTTAGAAGAGGTTTGCTATGGGGATTTGCCTCTAAACTGGGCGGTTCCCGAGACACGTGTCATCAGAGAGGATTTAGACAGAAAAGAACAACCTTAACTTCAGAAGCTCATAAGTACTGAAAGGATTAAGATTTTTTAATAGAAGTAATTTACAAATCTGTTTAACTTTCTGGAGCCAGTTGACATATAAAAAAGTTTTTTCCTGGATAACTCCTTTTTAAAAGCAGTGTTTTCGGAGCAGTGTGCCTCCATCTGTTGCAAATCTACAACTCCCAGCATAGGCTGTCGGGGCATGCTGGAAGTTGTAGTTTTGCAACAGCTGGAGGCACACTGTTCAGGAAATACTTCCTTAAAGGGACAATCCTATTGAGTTTGCGTCTCGGTTATTAGATGTAGGTAAAGCACTGCGGAATCTGTGTGCGCTATATAAATTATAATAATATTATAATAATGTTTTTATATTCTTCTTATTTTTTTTAAACATGGAATTGTCGTTGATCAGTCCCAACACTGCAGTGTATTATGTGATGTGTCACACTTTGTCCTGTTGCTTCTCTCCTTTCATACCTGTGTATTTATTTCTTCTGTTTCCAGGAAAATGGATGGAAGGAGATGCTGAACGAGGCAGGACTGCAGGTAAAGGTAAAGTCACCCCCCCGATGACCTGTATACATGGCCATGTACGGTGGAGTTGACGGTTCAGTACAGGATAAGTAATGTATTGTATATACACAGTGGGGGACATGTATCAAAGATTTTACCCCTGTTTTGTGTGTATTTTTTTGCGCAAAATTTTGCGCAAGCCCTTTTTTTGCGCAATTTTTTTGCGCACGTTTTGGTAGAGCATGTCCTCCAGATGTGGCTGAATCAGGGCACCTTGGAGTGACATCCATAGTACACATGGATTTATTAACTGCGTGCTTTTTTTTTACACCAAAAATTTTGCCGCAAGAGCTGTTTTTTTTGCGCAAATATAAACCATCTTGGACTTAACGTAGCAAGATGCTCTAAATCATTGATTCTATTTTCCAAAGAGTGGATTTAGGAGATTACTATATTTACCCGCAATTTATGAAGCTCATTGCGCCTGATTGATAAATTTAGCGCTTCTGCACATAATTTAGAATTCTGGAAAAGGGGTAAAATGCTTCTACCATACACAAATAATGATACATGTCCCCCAGTGACCTCACCAGCAGAATAGTGAGTACAGCTCTGGAGTATAATACAGGATATAACTCAGGATCAGTACAGGATAAGTAATGTAATGTATGTACACAGTGACCTATCCAGCAGAATAGTGAGTACAGCTCTGGGGTATAATACAGGATATAACTCAGGATCAGTACAGGATAAGTAATGTAATGTATGTACACAGTGATCTCACCAGCAGAATAGTGAGTACAGCTCTGGGGTATAATACAGGATATAACTCAGGATCAGTACAGGATAAGTAATGTAATGTATGTACACAGTGACCTCACCAGCAGAATAGTGAGTACAGCTCTGGAGTATAATACAGGATATAACTCAGGATCAGTACAGGATAAGTAATGTAATGTATGTACACAGTGATCTCACCAGCAGAATAGTGAGTACAGCTCTGGAGTATAATACAGGATATAACTCAGGATCAGTACAGGATAAGTAATGTAATGTATGTACACAGTGATCTCACCAGCAGAATAGTGAGTACAGCTCTGGAGTATAATACAGGATATAACTCAGGATCAGTACAGGATAAGTAATGTAATGTATGTACACAGTGACCTATCCAGAAGAATAGTGAGTACAGCTCTGGAGTATAATACAGGATATAACTCAGGATCAGTACAGGATAAGTCATGTATGTACACAGTGACCTCACCAGCAGAATAGTGAGTACAGCTCTGGAGTATAATACAGGATATAACTCAGGATCAGTACAGGATAAGTAATGTAATGTATGTACACAGTGATCTCACCAGCAGAATAGTGAGTACAGCTCTGGAGTATAATACAGGATATAACTCAGGATCAGTACAGGATAAGTAATGTAATGTATGTACACAGTGACCTATCCAGAAGAATAGTGAGTACAGCTCTGGAGTATAATACAGGATATAACTCAGGATCAGTACAGGATAAGTCATGTATGTACACAGTGACCTCACCAGCAGACCCCACAAATTCTAGGAAGAGACATCACTTTTGAGCAGTCACCAGGACCCACCCCAATGACTTATATATCCTTTTTATAGACAGACTCCAGGCTGAAGGCACTAAATGCAACTTTCCGTGTCAAAAACCCAGACAAGTAAGTATGATGGGTAGGTGTTAAATAGAAACCAAAAACATGTGTTAGTAGGTTCAAGCCGTGTTTATGCCGTAGATCATTATGTTAGCATCCCCCCCATGAAAGGAATGCCAACATATATACGGTTGTGTACTGCAGTGGGCCCCATCAGACAGGTGGGAGACTTGTGCTGCTGAAGTATAGGATTTAGTTGATTGTCTCGACTATTACAATTAAAGTGTGTCATCAGGATAGTTTAAAGGGGTATTCCAGCTAAAAACTTTTTTTTATATATCAACTGGCTCCGGAAAGTTAAACAGATTTGTAAATGACTTCTATTAAAAAATATTAATCCTTCCAATAGTTATTAGCTTCTGAAGTTGAGTTGCTGTTTTCTGTCTAACTGCTTTCTGATGACTCACGTCCCGGGAGCTGTCCAGCTCCTATGGGGATATTTTCCCATCATGCAAGGGATATTCTCCCATCATGCACAGCTCCCCGGACGTGACATCATCATTGAGCAGTTAGACAGAAAACTTCAGAAGCTAATAACTATTGGAAGGATTAAGATTTTTTAATAGAAGTAATTTACAAATCTGTTTAACTTTCCGGAGCCAGTTGATATGTATAAAAAAAAGTTTTTGCCTGGAATACCCCTTTAAAATGGCTTCCCCCTCATGCCTCTGGAAGAAAGTTTGGAGTCTCATCACTTCGGTTGCGCTGAGTCCTATCTAAGTGCAGTAACTTAAAGATCAACTTCTGTCCCCTTATACCAGTATTTCCCAACCAGGGTGCCTCCAGCTGTTGCAAAACTACAACTTCCAGCATGTTGAACTATATAGTAATATATAGTTTAGTTCAGTGTTTCCCAACCAGGGTGCCTCCAGCTGTTGCAAAACTACAACTACCAGCATGTTGAACTATATAGTCATATATAGTTTAGTTCAGTGTTTCCCAACCAGGGTGCCTCCAGCTGTTGCAAAACTACAACTCC
This sequence comes from Hyla sarda, assembly GCF_029499605.1. Classification (NCBI taxonomy): domain Eukaryota; kingdom Metazoa; phylum Chordata; class Amphibia; order Anura; family Hylidae; genus Hyla; species Hyla sarda. Next base: position 12,517,723 of record NC_079196.1, on the reverse strand, counting down.
CAGCATGCCCGGACAGCCTTTGGCTGTCCGGGCATGCTGGGAGTTGTAGTTTTGCAACAGCCGGAGGCACCCTGGTTGGGAAGCACTGCCTTACACTATAGAGCAGTTTACCAACCAGTGTGTCTCCAGCTGTTGCAAAACTGCCAAATGATTCCCAGGCATGCTGGAAGTTGTAGTTTTGCAACAGCTGGAGGCACACAGTTTGCGAAACACTGCTATAGAGTAATATACAGCTGCAGTTTGTCTTTTTTCTCCCTGTTATTGTAGATCTTATACACAGGAGAGCAGTGATAGTCTGTATCACACAGGACACAATACAGAATCAGGTTAGGTGTATAACACTGTAGTTATCAGTGTATCGACCCGCTTACTATTATAGATTTCTGTCCCTTAAAGGGGTACTCTACTGGAACACATATTAAAAAAAAAAAAAAAACTTGTGACAAAGTTAAAAGGTTTGTAAATTACTTATATTAAAAAATCTTAAAGGGGTACTCCGGTGGAAAACTTTTTTTATTTTTTATTGTAAGTGAATTGGTGCCAGAAAGTTAAACAGATTTGTAAATTACTTCTATTAAAAATCTTAATCCTTCCAGTACTTATTAGCTGCTGAATACTACAGAAGAAATTATTTTCTTTTTGGAACACAGTGCTCTCTGCTGACATCTCTGTCCATATTAGGAACTGTCCAGAGCAGCACATGTTTTCTCTGGGGATTTTCTCCTACTCTGGACAGTTCCTAAAATGGACAGAGATGTCAGCAGAGCGCACTGTGCTCGTGATGTCAGCATAGAGCACTGTGTTCCAAAAAGAAAAGAATTACCTCTGTAGTATTCAGCAGCTAATAAGTACTGGAAGGATTAAGATTTTTTTAATAGAAGTAATTTACAAATCTGTTTAACTTTCTGGAGCCAGTTGATTAAAAAAAAAAATAATAATTCCACCGGAGTACCCCTTTAATCCTTCCAGTAATTATCAGCTGCTGTTATGATCCACAGGAAGTTCTTTTCTTTTTGAATTTCCTTTCTGTCTGACCACACTGCTCTCTCTGCTGACACCTCTGTCCATGTCATGAACTGTCCAGAGTAGGAGCAAATCCCCGTAGAAAACCTCTCCTGCTCTGGACAGTTCCTTAAATGGACAGAGGTGTCAGCAGAGAGCACTGTGGTCACGCAAAAAGGAAATTCAAAAAGAAAAGAAATTCCTGTGAATCATAACAGCAGCTGATAAGTACTGGAAGGATTAAGTTTTTTTTTTTTTTTTTTTTAATAGAAGTAATTTACAAATCTGTTTAACTTTCTGGAGCCAGTTTATTAAAAAAATAAAATTGTTTTCCAGTGGAGTACCCCTTTTAAGATCTTCCGTGGGGTCATGTTCTGTGCCTTCTCTTGGTTTAGGACGATCTGTTCCTGTTTTGCAGGCGCTTCACAGAGCTGAAACACTACAGCGATGAGCTGCAGTCCACAATCTCTCACCTCCTGCGTGTCCGTGCGGTGAGTGTACCCTAACCCTTGTGTGTGCCCGCTGCATGCTCTCCATAGAGGGAGGGGTGTTACATTTGATGCTGTTTTTCCACCTAACCGGTATGATACACGTCTAATTTATTTCTGTGTGTCTCATAGAGAGTGGCCGACCGGCTGTATGGTGTCTACAAAGTGCATGGGAATTATGGACGAGTTTTTAGGTCAGTTTGCTTGTCACATTTGCGAAGGGGGGGGGGTCCAGGCATTTACTGTATTCTATAATGCTCCTTTTGTCCGCAGTGAATGGAGTGCCATAGAAAAGGAGATGGGAGATGGTCTGCAGAGCGCCGGACATCACATGGACGTGTAAGTGTGTGAGAAGACTTATACCGATGCTCAGACAGGAGAGGACTCTAGATTAGAATCACCTTAAAGGGAACCTGTCATCAGATTTTACCATATATAATGTGTGGCAATGCATTATGTATGGGCATAGTAAGGAAGGTACAGAAGAAGATTTTACTAAGAGATATGTGTACGTGTGTGTGTGTGTGTGTGTGTGTGTATATGTATGTATGTGTATGTATGTGTGTGTGTATATATATCTATATATATATATATATCTATATCTATCTATATATATATATATATATATATATATATATATATATATATATATATATATATATATATATATATATATATATATATATATATATCTCCAATAAGAACAGCACCTCCAGAAATGTAAATAAAAAAAGAAATTGGGGTGCCCGCATATTCTGAACCTCGGTCCACTGGTTCCTCAATGCATACAAAAATATAGAAGCAGCACACCACAGGTAGATTTCAAAGGAACGGTGAATTTATTCCATGATGTGAGAGACTACGTTTCTCCAGCCTCACGCTGGCTTGAGAAACGTAGTCTCTCACATCATGGAATAAATTCACCGTTCCTTTGAAATCTACCTGTGGTGTGCTGCTTCTATATTTTTGTATATATATATATATATATATATATATATATCCTTGAGTACCGTCATTAATCTCCGCATCTGATACAAAATACAGTTCTGTAAATGAAATGAGTCGCAGCTTCAAGTACAAGCAAGAAGTAGCAGGACTGTCTTTGGGGGTGCAGCAGCAACGGGACATTGACAGTCATCGGACACACCACATTACGGTATTAACGGAATCTGAGGGAGAGCCATAGCTCAATCTGAAAGGGAATCAATCATCAGATTTTAATAAATATATATGAAAAGAAAAGGCATCCTGCACTCACCGAGTAAGACCTGGTTATCTGGCTCCCATCTCTGGCTGCTCCTCCAGTAGGGACTTCACAACAGCGTAGTCTTGAAGTCCCTACCGGAGGAGCAGCCCGAGATGGGAGCCGGATAACCGGGTCTTAAGCGGTGAGTGCTGGAAGTCTTTCCTTTTCTTTAGTTTTTCTATTGCGGACTACTTTTTGCATTGTCCTAGCACCGCCGTGTATGGTTAAAGCTGGTTGCCTACCTGGAGTGAGTATATATCTCGCTGTTTGTGGGCTAAAGGTATAGGTGCCACGGTTTGGATTCTTTGGTTTGAATATGAATATATATATATATATATATATATATATATATATATATATATATATACACACACATACACACACACACATACACACACACACACAAAGAATAAGTTGGCCAGCACTATTGATTCCAAACTATTATACGGACCTGGCTTACAGGTGCAGGCTGCTGGGCTAAATATACAGCAACAGGAGAATACAGCAGCACACTGCTAGCACAAATATATAGATAAAACATGAGTATATAGATACAACATGAGAAGCTATTCAGCTATGGTGCAGTAATGAAATAGTGAGATACTTAGCTTGCAATTTGGTGGCAAAATAGCTTGGACCGCCCCACCACGGTAAGGTGATCTCATTGGGACGGACCCTACACTGTGAATATGCCTCTGTGTGAATAGATCAGCAGGCATTGCAGGATCTGGAACATCCAAATCACCTTATATACACCTGATAGAGGTGGGGGAGTGGCTACCTCCATGTTGGTTATTGCACCCCACCCACCTCTATCAGGTGTATATAAGGTGATCTGCTGATCTATTCACACAGAGGCATATTGATAGTGTAGGGTCCGTCCCAATGAGATCACCTTACCGTGGTGGGACGGTCCAAGCTATTTGGCCACCAAATTGCAAGCTAAGTATCTCACGATTTCATTACTGCACCATAGCTGAATAGCTTCTCATGTTGTATCTATATACTCATGTTTTATCTATATCTTTGTGCTAGCAGTGTGCTGCTGTATTCTCCTGTTGCTACATATATATATATATATATATATATATATATATATATATATATATATTGACCCCTCTACTTATGATGGCCTCGACATATGATCATTTCAACATATGATGGCCTCTCAGAGCCCATCGTATGTTGAAGGCAGCCTCAACATGATGCTGCTGTGTGTCGGGGCCATCGTACAAACAGCTATCTGACAGCGCTGACAACTTCAGCAACAGACAGATAGTTGTTTAATGTGCCCCGTGTGCCCCGTTCTGCCTCCTGTTACTCACATGCTGTCCTGCTAACTCATACAGGCTTCCACTGTGAGCTCCGTGTAAGCCCCGCCCCCCCAGTGCATCCATAGCCAATAGCCTGTAGCATCTTGCTGCAGGCATCCAATGAGCTGCTGGCTGCCCTCCCCTTCCTTTCCTATAGAGCTGTAGTCGGCAGGATGGTAATGGAGGACATTCTGCCCCCCCTGAAGGTATTTAAAGAACTGTACAGTACTGTATGCGATGTCACACATCACATACAATACATATACACACTATACACCCCATACATCAATGTTTCCCTATCAGTGTGCCTCCAGCTGTTGCAAAACTATAACTCTCAGCATGCCCAGACAGTCAATGGCTGTACATGCATGCTGGGAGTTGTAGTTGTGCAACAGCTGGAGGCACCCTGGTTTGTTAAACACTCCCCATACACTCCACATACAATGGTCATCCCAGAACCAATTAGCAGTTTCCCATAGAGATATGTATTCAACATACAATGGTTCCGAGGCCCCAGAACCAATTACCATTTTTACATAGACATATGTACTCGACATATGATGGTTTCAACATATGATGGTTCTCCTGGAACCAATTAATATCCATATGTTGAGGGACCACTGTGTGTGTGTGTGTGTGTGTGTGTATATATATATGTATATATATATATATATAATACATATACACACACACAGTGGTCCCTCAAGTTACAATATTAATTGGTTCCAGGACAACAATTGTATGTTGAAACCATCATATGTTGAGACCAGAACCTGGTAATTGGTTCTGAAGCCACCAAAATGTCGTCCAAAAATAGGAAAAAAGTGAGAATTAAAGAAAAATAAGTAGATAACTAATATAGATAAAGCAAATCCTTACATATAAAAGTAATAAAGATCTGCTGGGAGCTGTAATCACTGTCTATGTCAGTGTTTCCCAAGCAGGGAGCCTCCAGCTTTTGCAAAACTACATCTTCCAGCATGCCCGGACAGCCGAAGGCTGTCCGGGCATGATGGGAGTTGTAGTTTTGCAACAGCTGGGGGCACCCTGCTTGGGAAACACTGGTCTATGTAGAGGACAGGAGCTTCTTCAGGGTCCTGTACAGAACACGCAATGTCCTAAAAAAGTAAGATGGAGTCGCCCTCACCTGGAGCAGGTAACCCTGGTACAGGTAAAGTGTACAGAAGAAGATGTAATACCTCCCTGTACTGTAGGGGGCGCAACCAGACATCAGTCAGTGCATACACTTCAGGAATACAGGGGTTTTACCAGTAAAATGCCCATTCTGATTGGTCTGTTCTTCCGGCCATTGACAAGTTTTGCAGATCTGTACTGTCTGTACATTGTATGTTGAGTCTGGTTTCAACTTACAATGATCTTTTCTGGACCATTGTATGTTGAAACTTGTATGTTGAGGCAATTGTAAGTTGAGGGATCACTGTGTGTGTGTGTGTGTGTGTATATGTATGTGTGTGTGTATATATATATATATATATATATATATATATATATATATATATATATATATATATATATATAAATTATATTATATTCTACAGGTGCTAACAAGATTGTTGATAAGAGCCCTTCCCCTCCCACTAGTTACTAATTAAAAGAATGTCCCCTGAGTGGGTGGAGCGGAGTTCCTCCGTGTACTCTGTGCTGCTCCGTTCACTGTGGGACTGCGGAAGAGAGTGCAGCTCTTGGACCCCACTTATCATCTAGTTCTCCCTATACTTTGAATTGAACATATGTTATCCACTTGGGATAACCTCCTGAAAGTATAAATGTCCTGGTTCTCTTCTGCCAGATCTTTATATTCACTGTGGATGGAGTCGAGTCCATGCTCGGCACATTTTGCACATGACCCCTACTAGTTAGAAAAGGACCAGTGCATGACACCCACTGACTGATGCCTCGACAACCGGACTGCCCAGCGATGACTTGGGCCTGACCTAAAGTGGAAGAAAATCATGACATGTGCACTTTAATGATGGGAATAACTCTTTATTTTATGGCGTCCACAGGTATGCAGCGTCCATTGATGACATCCTGGAGGAGGAGGAACACTATGCCGATCAGCTGAAAGAATATTTATTCTATTCTGAAGCTCTAAGGTACCTTTATGCGTTTTCCTTCTCTCCACCACATATACTGCTAATGGTTTGAGTGGAGAAGTCAGATTGTAGATATGCAGCATGGCTACTGTGGTCTTGGCAGAGATGTATCAGAACATGACATCAAACACCATCATTTATTATTATTTATTAATAATAATTATAATCATAATTATTAATAATAATTATTTTATGTTTATTTGAAAAAAAAAAAAATTCCACCGGAGTACCCCCTTTAAAGGGGTACTCCGCCCCTGGCATCTTATCCCCTATCCAAAGGATGGGGGATAAGATGTTAGATCGCCGCGGTCCCGCTGCTGGGGACCCCAGGAATCGCCGCTGTGGCACCCCGCTATCATTACTGCACAGTGCGAGTTCGCTCTGTGCGTAATGACGGCCGATACAGGGGCCAGAGCAGCGTGACGTCATGGCTCCGCCCCTCATGACATCACGGCCCGTCCCCTTAATGCAAGTCTATGGCAGGGGGCGTGACAACCGCCACGCCCCCTTCCCCATAGACTTGTATTGACGGGGGCGGGCATTGACGTCACGAGGGGCGGAGCCGTGATGTAACAATGCTCCGGTCCCTGTATCGCCCGTCATTACGTGCAGAGCGATCTCGCTCTGCGCAGTAATGATAGCGTACCCGTACCCAAAACCGCAGCCTACCACAATTTTTCGTCGGGTGAAAAACCGTATTGTAATGTATGCATGTTTTTTTTTTTTTTTTAACATGGGAGTCAACGGGAATCATACAGAACCGTATGTGCATACGGTTCCATCCTGTTTTCACAATACGTTTTTTTTTCACTTTGCATAGTTTTCAATCAAACAAGTGAAACTTTATTCATAATGGAGAAAAAGTTAAAAACGTATACCTTTTTTGTTTCTTAAAAAACGGATGCAACCGGACATGATTTTTAAACTGTATACGTATTAAAATTTGTACACACGTTTTGAAACAGTTTAGTCCGGTTTTGAGGAATCCGTTTTTTTATCTAAAACCTGATACGGGAACTGTATTGTAAAAAACGTGTTGTGCACCCGGCCTTATTCTGCATCTAATCTGTTTTCAGAGCCGTCTGCAGGAAACATGAGCTGATGCAGTACGACTTAGAAATGTCGGCGCTGGATCTGGCCTCTAAAAAGCAGCAGTGTGAGGAGCTGTCCACCGGGGTGAGTAAAGGCTGCGCTGCCAGGGGGAGTAAAGGCTGCGCTGCCGGGCTGGGATCGTTCAGCCGTAACTGCACCAGAAATTGGCAGGAAGTCTATAGGATTGGACTATAAATGTCTCTATGGGATGGAGCCTGTATTTCTGACCTTGGACCTCCAATATTATTTGCGTGTGTTCACACTGGCTTCTCTGGTTTGCCCTGCAGACTGTGAAAACTTTTTCGATAAAGGGAATGACCAGCAAACTGTTTGGTCAGGAGACTCCGGAGCAGAGAGAAGCCAAAATAAAGCTGCTGGAAGAACAGATAGAAGAGGGACAGGAGCAGCTGAAGGTGCAGAACGTAGAGAGCAGGTGCGTTGTTCTGGTGTCGCAGTGGGAGGAGTCTGTCTCCTGCTGTTTCTTATGGGGGTTTATAGTCTTGAGGCTGAGAACAGGGTTTTTGTACTAGGGACCAAAAACGCTGTAGCCTAGATGTTACCTGGTGTCAATAGAGAAATATGAAACGCCAGGCCAGTGTTTCCCAACCAGGGTGCCTCCAGATGTTGCAAAACTACGACTCCCAGCATGCCCGGACAGCCAAAGGCTGTCCGGGCATGCTGGGAGTCGTAGTTTTGCAACATCTGGAGGCACCCTGGATGTGGAAAACTGCACCAGACCCATGTGACTCGTGCCTGAAAAAAATGAAAGTTGTCTTTGTAGCCTAAATGAGAATTACACTTTGTATATAGGTGAAAGCAGTTATGAGGTAATGTCAGCATTATTATTATTATTATTTTTATTATTAATAAAATATATATATTATATATTATATATTTATATATATATATATATATATATATATATATATATATATATATATATATATATATAAATAAATATATAAATAAATATTTATTTATTTATTTATTTATTTATTTATTTATTTATTTATTTATTTATTTATTTATTTATTTATTTATTTATGTATTTTTTTTCAGGGACTTTGTGCAGAACGCTTGGTTGGAGATTGAACGTTTTAAGGATCAGAAGAATCGGGACCTGAAGGAGGCTCTGATCAATTACGCCGTCATGCAGATCAGTATGTGCAAGAAGGTGAGCGCTGCAGTGCGATCTGGAGAACATCCACTATAATGCCTAAAGTATGTGCACCCCCCCTATTAACTATTGGATTTGCCCATTATAGCCATCCCCGCTGTTAGATTATGTTCACAGGGCGTAAAATTTGCAGAATGTCTACCTGGAAAACGCGGACTGACATTCCGTAAATTTAAACGTTCTCCCAACGCTAGGAATGCTCGGAAATCTTCTTAGACGGCAATGCATTTCTGAGCAGAACCTGTAGAAACAATAAACGTGTTTGTTTGTGCAGAAACCAAAATCAAGATTTCTGAAGCAGAAACGGTGCAGCAGAATAGGTGTCCTCTGCAGTGCAATTTCCGAGCATTATACTTCAGCGAAATTCCGCCGTGTGAACATGGCCTTAAAGGGAAACGGACACCTTTTTGACGTAGGGAAAAGATTGATTTGGTTAGAACTTAAAAGGGGTTATCCAGGAATATATATATATATATATATTATATTATATTATATATATTATATATTATATATTATATTATATATATTATATATTATATTATATATATTATATATTATATTATATATATTATATATTATATTATATATATTATATATTATATTATATATATTATATATTATATTATATATATTATATATATATTATATATTATATTATATATATATTATATATTATATTATATATATATTATATATTATATTATATATTATATTATATATTATATTATATATATATTATATATATATATATATATATCTCGCGCTCTCATCTGGCTACAGAAAGTTAATATATATTATATATTATATTATATATATATTATATATTATATTATATATATATTATATATTATATTATATATTATATTATATATTATATTATATATATATTATATATATTATATATATATATATATATATATATCTCGCGCTCTCATCTGGCTACAGAAAGTTAAACAGATTTGTAAATGACTTCCATTAAAAAAAAATCGTAATCCTTTCATTACTTATGAGTTGCTGAAGTTGAGTTGTTCTTTTCTGTCTAAGTGCTCTCTAATGACATGTGTCTTGGGAACTGTCCAGAGTAGAAGCAAATCCCCATAGCAAACCTCTTCTACTCTGTGCAGTTCCCGAGACAAGCAGAGATGTCAGCAGAGAGCACTGTTGCCAGACAGAAAAAAACTCTGCTTCAGCAGCTGATAATTATTGGAAGGATTAAGATTTTTTTTTAATAGAAGTAATTTACAAATCTGTTTAACCTCTTCAGGACATAGGGCGTATGGATACGCCCTGAATCCCGAGTCCTTAAGGACCGAGGGCGTATCCATACGCCCGTGGGAATTCCGGCCCCCACCGCTAGCCGGTTGGGGACCGGAGCCGGATGCCTGCTGAAATCGTTCAGCAGGCATCCCGGCATATCGCCCAGGGGGGTCATTATGCCCCCCCATGTCGGCGATCGCCGCAGATCGCTGGACAATTCAGTCCAGCGATCTGCGGCGATTCCGGGTCAATCGGGTCTCCAGTGACCCGATGACCCGGAATTACTGGCTGTTCGGGGCCGTCAGAGACGGCCCCGAACAGCCAGAGCCTGCAGGGGTGAGGTGGCACTGGTGCCACCTCACGATCGCCCTGATTCGTCGGCCGGATTACCGGCCGACCAATCAGGGCGCCTGCTGCGGGTGTCACTCCCGCACCCGCTCCGCCCCTCTTCCGGAGGACGTGAGCGGGTGTGGGAAGACGACCCCCGGTGCTGGGGACCCCCGATCCCCGGCGCCCCTGTTGGGATCGGGGCCCCAGGAGCAGCTGCGGCGGCGGGACTGACCTGCAGAGTCTGGATCGTTGGAGGTGAGTGACAGCCTCCTGCTGTTGCTTAGCAACAGCTCCCAGCATGCAAAAAGGGCATGCTGGGAGCTGTAGTTATGCAACAGCAGGAGGCAGACCACCACAACTCCCAGCATTCCCTTATGGGCATGCTGGGACTTATGGTTTTGCAACAGCTGGAGGCACATTCTTTCTATGGAAAAGTGTACCTTCAGCTGTTGTCTAACTACAACTCCCAGCTTGCACAAACAGCTAAAGTGCATGCTGGGAGTTGTAGTGGTGCATCTGCTGGTTGCATAACTACAACTCCCAGCATGCCCGTTGGCTGTCGGTGACTGCTGAGAGTTGTAGTTTTGCAACAGCTGAAGGCACACTGGTTGTGAAACTCAGAGTTTTTTTTTACCTAACTCAGTGTTTCACGACCGGTGTGCCTCCAGCTGTTGCAAACTACAACTCTCAGCAGTCACCGTACACCATGCACCGTACATGCTGGGAGTTGTAGTTTTGCAACAGCTGGAGGCACACTGGTTGTGAAACACTGAGTTAGGTCACAAACTCAGTGATACATAACCAGTGTGCCTACAGTTGTTGCAAAACTGCAACTCTCAGCAGTCACCGACAGCCAACGGGCATGCTGGGAGTTGTAGTTATGCAACAGCTGGATGTCCCCCCCAATGTGAATGTACAGGGTACACTCACATGGGCGGAGGATTACAGTAAGTATCTGGCTGCAAATTTGAGCTGCCGCAAACTTTCTGCTGCAGCTCAAATTGCCAGCGAGAAACTACTGTGAACCCCCGCCCGTGCGACTGTACCCTAAAAACACTACACTACACTAACACAAAAAATAAAATAAAAAGTAAAAAGCACTACATATACACATACCCCTACACAGCCCCCCTCCCCTCCCCAATAAAAATGAAAAACGTCTGGTACGCCACTGTTTCCAGAACGGAGCCTCCAGCTGTTGCAAAACAACTCCCAGTATTGTCGGACAGCCGTTGACTGTCCAGGCATGCTGGGAGTTTTGCAACAGCTGGAGGCACCCTGTTTGGGAATCACTGGCGTAGAATACCCCTATGTCCACCCCTATGCAATCCCTAATTTAGGCCTCAAATGCGCATGGCGCTCTCACTTTGGAGCCCTGTCGTATTTCAAGGCAACAGTTTAGGGTCACATATGGGGTATCGCCGTACTCGGGAGAAATTGTGTTACAAATTTTGGGGGGTATTTTCTGCTTTTACCCTTTTTAAAAATGTAAAATTTTTGGGAAAACAAGCATTTTAGGTAAAAAAAAAATTTTTTTTTTACATATGCAAAAGTCGTGAAACACCTGTGGGGTATAAAGGTTCACTTAACCCCTTGTTACGTTCCCCGAGGGGTCTAGTTTCCAAAATGGTATGCCATGTGGGTTTTTTTTTTGCTATCCTGGCACCATAGGGGCTTCCTAAATGCGGCATGCCCCCAGAGAAAAATTTGCGTTCAAAAAGCCAAATGTGACTCCTTCTCTTCCGAGACCTGTAGTGCGCCAGCAGAGCACTTTTCACCCCCATATGGGGTGTTTTCTGAATCGGGAGAAATTGGGCTTCAAATTTTTAGGGGTATTTTCTGCTATTACCCTTTTTAAAAATAAATTTTTTTTGGGAAAACAAGCATTTTAGGTAAAATTTTTAATTTTTTTTTTACATTTGCAAAAGTCGTGAAACACCTGTGGGGTATTAAGGTTCACTTTATCCCATGTTACATTCCCCGAGGGGTCTAGTTTCCAAAATGGTACGCCATGTGTTTTTTTTTTTGCTGTTCTGGCACCATAAGGGCTTCCTAAAGGTAACATGCCCCCCAAAAACCATTTCAGAAAAACGTACTCTCCAAAATCCCCTTGTCGCTCCTTCCCTTCTGAGCCCTCTACTGCGCCCGCCGAACACTTTACATAGACATATGAGGTATGTGCTTACTCGAGAGAAATTGGGCTACAAATACAAGTAAAAATTTTGTCCTTTTACCCCTTGTAAAAATTCAAAAATTGGGTCTACAAGAACATGTGAGTGTAAAAAATGAAGATTGTGAATTTTCTCCTTCACTTTGCTGCTATTCGTGTGAAACACCTAAAGGGTTAAAACGCGGACTGAATGTCATTTTGAATACTTTGGGGGTGTAGTTTTTATAATGGGGTCATTTATGGGGTATTTCTAATATGAAGACCCTTCAAATCCACTTCAAACCTGAACTGGTCCCTGAAAAATACTGAGTTTGAAAATTTTGTGAAAAATCGGAAAATTGCTGCTGACCGTTGAAGCCCTCTGGTGTCTTCCAAAAGTAAAAACATGTCAATTTTATGATGCAAACATAAAGTAGACATATTGTATATGTGAACCAAAAAAAAAATGTATTCGTAATATCCATTTTCCTTACAAGCAGAGAGCTTCAAAGTTAGAAAAATGCTAAATTTTCAAATTTTTCATCAAATTTACGTATTTTTCACCAAGAAAGGATGCAAGTATCGACAAAAATTTACCACTATGTTAAAGTAGAATATGTCACGAAAAAATAATCTCGGAATCAGAATGATAACTAAAAGCATTCCAGAGTTATTAATGTTTAAAGTGACAGTGGTCAGATGTGCAAAAAACGCTCCGGTCCTTAAGGCCAAAATGGGCTCCGTCCTGAAGGGGTTAAAGGAGTTCTCTAAGCTAAAATTTTTAACCCCCGCTGTGCCCGGGCTGTAAAACTATACATAATAACCTTTCACTTACCTGCCTACGATCCCCCGTTGTTCCGATATCGCCGTCCCGTTCTCCGGTCTCTTCCACTTCCTGCAGGTCGGTGACTTCACTCTGCGCTCAGCCTATCAGCGGCTGCGACGGGACATTGCTGCGGCCGCTTGATCGTAGGCAGGTAAGTGAAAGGTTATTATGTATAGTTTTACAGCCCGGGCACAGCGGGGGTTAAAAGTTTTAGCTTAGAGAACTCCTCTAACTTTCTGGAGCCAGTTGATATATATAAAAAAAAAAAAATTCCTGGAATACCCCTTTAAGTGTATGTGTTGTCAGCAAAAACTTTTTATAGAGTGTAGATAATACTATTATATGTATATTTGTAATATTCATTGGTTAAAAACCTTTTTAGATTTTTGGGTGAAATAATGTTGTCCCTGCAGCTATTGCCTGTGTGTCTCCATGCGGAGACCAAATACAGGAAGTGAGGGCGGGACAAGCAGGGCTCTCTGTATGCTCCCAGCTTGTCAATCAGTCTGCTGTGTAAGCCAGGAGCATGACGGAGAGCCTCGGTGCCCATGGCCCCCCTGCCTGTCCTCGGTGCCCATGGCCCCCCTGCCTGTCCTCGGTGCCCAGGGCCCCCCTGCCTGTCCTCGGTGCCCAGGGCCCCCCTGCCTGTCCTCGGTGCCCAGGGCCCCCCTGCCTGTCCTCGGTGCCCAGGGCCCCCCTGCCTGCCCTCGGTGCCCAGGGCCCCCCTGCCTGTCCCTCACTTCCTGTATTTGGTCTCCTCCATAGAGACACACAGACAATTTCAACCAATGTATATTACAATTATACATATGTTATTTTCTACATTATATAAAGTTTTTTTCTAATGACAGGAACACTTTAATATGTTGCAGTAAGTTTCAGGCTGCGGTCTTAATTTTTTTTTATTGTTTTTGTGACCCCCTGATATGCAGTTTGCTGCCTGCTCCTACTCGATTATCATGTTTATACAGATGATCTGTAGTGTGTGATAGTTTATATGTCTTGTATTCTGACCTGTATCTTCTCTTTCGTTGTCTTCAGGGCATCCAGGTCTGGACTAACGCTAAGGAATGTTTCAGCAAGATGTGACCCCTGGAGCCCATTGTGTCCGCACGTCCGGGCACTGAAGCTGCAGCCTAATCTTCTGGGAATTTGGACGTCCTCTGCCTCAACCGTGAAAATCTTGGAGACTTTCATTGTCGTTTTGTTTTTTAACTGGAATATCTGACATGGAGTTGTTCTAGTAGCCGGGTGCAGAGGACGGCATCGGCCTTCACCTTGGCTGTCTGTGACGTCTCGGTGCCAACAGATCCGCTACAGAACTCTTTCTTATTCCTCTACCTTCAGCCGTCACTTTTCAGGCCCGTTGTCTGCACTTTGGCTTGAAGGAATGACCTGTTCCCCCGGAGCATGTGCAATCAAAGGGTCAGTAGTCACTTTGTGCCTTAGTGATGTCACTAGGGGGAGTAGATCAGCCCCTGTACCCACCGCCTTCATGTGGGGGCTTGTAAGGGATCCCATTATTTTTAGAGATTCTAAAAACTGCAGCTTAAGATTCCAAATATCACATTTTGGCTTTTCTATAACCTTGTCCCTTACATGCAGGAACCCGATCGCTATTTATAATGGTGCCGTCTGCTGAAAGAGCTTTTGCTGCAGCTGACTTTCAATTTAATTTCTTCACCATTTTCAAGATCTCTGCTTGCTCCCACTGAAGGATTAAGATTTTTTAATAGAAGTAATTTACAAATCTGTTCAACTTTCTGGCACCAGTTAATTTAAAATTTAGTTTGCCACCAGAGTACCCCTTTAATGATAAGAACTCTGTAAATTAAGTATTAGGCTGCTTTCAAATGCGTCAGTAAAAGCCTGCAGCTGCTGCGCATGTTTAGAGATCACAACCGGCACCTGAGGTTGCCTTTTTTAATAGCGGCAGGTCCAGGCAGCGGCTGCTATTATCAAGAGACAGATAGTCATTAGTGCCAGAGATTGTAATTACAGCCGCTACCTGGACTTGTCACAGCTTAAAGCGACAACTTCAAGGCGGCTCCAACGACTAAATGGACGCAGCTGCCCTAGTCTCCTGCCAAGTGTAACCCTTACACTTGGCAGGAGACTAGGGCAGCTGCGTCCATTTAGTCGTACACATGCAGTGCCAACATTAATCGCTTTGCTGACAACTGGAGCAGCGGGCCCTGTTCACTTTAAAGGGGTACTCCAGTGGAAAACTTTTTATTTATTTTTTTTAAATCAACTGGTGCCAGAAAAACAGATTTGTAGATTACTTCTATTAAAAAATCTTAATCCTCCCAGTACTCATTAGCTGCTGAATACTACAGAAGAAATTATTTTCTTTTTGGAACACAGAGCTCTCTGCTAACATCACGAGTAGAGATGAGCGAACTTACAGTAAATCGATTCGTCACAAACTTCTCGGCTTGGCAGTTGATGCCTTTTCCTGCATAAATTAATTCAGCTTTCAGGTGCTCCGGTGGGCTGGAAAAGGTGGATACATTCCTAGGAGACTCTTTCCTAGGACTGTATCCACCTTTTCCAGCCCACCGGAGCACCTGAAAGCTGAACTAATTTACGCAGGATAAGTCATCAACTGCCGAGCTGAGAAGTTTGTGACGAATCGAATTTACTGTAAGTTCGCTTATCTCTAATCACGAGCACAGTGCTCTCTGCTGACATCACGAGCACAGTGCTCTCTGCTGACATCTCTGTCCATTTTAAGAACTGTCCAGAGTAGGAGAAAATCCCCATAGCAAACATATGCTGCTCTGGACAGTTCCTAAAATGGACAGAGATGTCAGCAGAGAGCACTGTGGTCATGATTCAGCAGAGAGCTCTGTCTTCCAAAAAGAAAAGAATGTCCTCTGTAGTATTCAGCAGCTAATAAGTATTGGAAGGATTAAGATTTTTTTTTTAATTGAAGTAATTTACAAATCTGTTTTAACTTTCTGGCACCAGTTGATTAAAAAAAAAAATTAATAAATAAAAAAAGTTTTCCACCGGAGTACCCCTTTAATGGCCAAACTGAGTGACCAAGTGATTCTATTGGGGATGTAGCCTCTATTTTAAGTGCATAGGGGCTACTGTTCTTTTTGAAATAGAGCATTAGTTCTGAAAAGGAGACACTAGGTGACGCAGTTCAACCATAGAAGTGAATGGCGTCCTCTGCTCCCATTATTGGCAAAGCGATTAATGGGGGTGCTGCATGTGGACCTTCCCGTAGAGCGGCCATAAAGGGAGGGGGTAGCTGAAAGAAGTTGAAGTGGCGAAATTGTTCAATTTACACAACTCCCGTTGGCCTTTTAATAAGAGTTGCACAAATTACGTAGCCCTGCGAGCTGCAACGTTTACATAATTCTCAGAGCTGCCTAATCATTGTAGCTTGCGGGGTTAAGTTATTGCGCAACTGCCATTAAAGGGGTACTCCGCTGCTCAGCGTTTGGAACAAACTGTTCCGATCGTTGGAGCCGGGAGCTCGTGATGTCATGGCCACACCACCTCATGACATCATGCCCCGCCCCCTCAATGCAAGTCTATGGGAGGGGGCGTGACAGCGTCACGCCCCCTCCCATAGACTTGCATTGAGGGGGCGGGACTATGACCTCACGAACTCCCAGCTCCAGCGTTCGGAACAGTTTGTTCCAAACGCTGAGCAGCGGAAGACCCCTTTAAGGTCAATGCGAGTTAAAGTTGCGTATCTTCCCTTCTGCAGCTGCTTCCAGCTTCCCGACTACTTCCAGCAGCAGCTGCAATCAGGCCAAAGGGGGGTATCAAGATGTTGAAATCAGGAGATGGGAAATGCCCCTCTTAAGAAGTGACAGGAGCGGCCTGTTACCACCACCCCGCTTTGACCCCTTTTCCCTGCCTGGTACTCCGCACTTTGCCTCCTGCATGTCACTCGGACGCGCCGCTTTGGTTTTCTTTTTATGATGTTATTTTCCATCATTGACCAATATTCGTTATGAGAACGGTTATTACATTCCTTGTGCCAAATTCACAATAAATTATAATAAATTCATCCTTTGGGGTTTATGAGTGATACTGTTTTGCATACGATCTGAACTTACGACCTTATGACCTGGCGAGAGATCCAGATTCATCGTCGTGTGCAGAGTTGTCAGAACTATGATCCTGCTCGGTAAACGGCGTAAACAACAACTAAAAAGGTTATAGAGTGATTTTTAAGCATATTACGGTACTTAAACGGGTACTCCACCCCAAAATATCTTATCCCCTATTTAAAGGCCCAGCGGCGGGACCCCCACGATCTCGGCTGCTGCACCCCAGACATCCGATGAACGGAGCAAACTTTTCTCCGCGACGGATGACTGGCGATGTGGGGCGGAGGCACGTGATGTCACTGTTAGGACCCGCTCGTGATGTCATGGTCATGCCCCCTCAATGTAAGCCTATGGGAGGGGGGCGTGGCGGCCGTCACACCCCCCTCCCATAGACTTGCATTGAGGGGGTGTGGTCGCGACATCACGAGTGGGGCATGGTCGTGACGTCGCGAGCCTGCGGCGCTGCACCCGTCTCTCTAAACTAGAGGTCTCAAATTATCTGGGGTCCACTGGAGGTAGAGGCTGGGTGAGGTTGGGCCACATGTGCTCCTCACATATAATGCCCCCATCATGTGCCCCTCACATATAATGCCCCCATCATGTGCCCCTCACATATAATGCCCCCATCATGTGCCCCTCACATATAATGCCCCCATCATGTGCCCCTCACATATAATGTCCCCATCATGTGCCCCTCACATATAATGCCCCCATCATGTGCCCCTCTCATATAATGCCCCCATCATGTGCCCCTCACATATAATGCCCCCATCATGTGCCCCTCTCATATAATGCCCCCATCATGTGCCCCTCACATATAATGCCCCCATCATGTGCCCCTCACATATAATGTCCCCATCATGTGCCCCTCACGTATAATGTCCCCATCATGTGCCCCTCACGTATAATGTCCCCATCATGTGCCCCTCACATATAATGTCCCCATCATGTGCCCCTCACGTATAATGCCCCCATCATGTGCCCCTCACGTATAATGCCCCCATCATGTGCCCCTCACATATAATGCCCCCATCATGTGCCCCTCACGTATAATGCCCCCATCATGTGCCCCTCACATATAATGCCCCCATCATGTGCCCCTCACGTATAATGCCCCCATCATGTGCCCCTCACGTATAATGTCCCCATCATGTGCCCCTCACATATAATGTCCCCATCATGTGCCCCTCACATATAATGCAATACAGAAATGTGGGTGCACTACTGTGGTAGATGTATACAATGACATTGGCTAATCCCTCAACACTGATGTTAAAATTGAGACATTCGCCAGTGTATCCTTATATTAAGGACACACCAGAGCCCGCACACCAACGCCAAGGTTTCTCAGATGGCACGGGACCTAACGCTAACCTACCTGTGCGTAATAAGCAAAAACCAGAGGCCAGTGGGCAATTACAGCAGCACTAGGTCGACATGTAGCCTGCTCCCAGTTCCCTCCAGCGTGACTAAGCACACATACAATGGAAGGGGGGAGAGAGGCTACAAGCCCCACCCAAGTTGGCTGATATAGGTGCATGGCCTCACAGGTGCAACCCTAATGCTGCCTGGAAAATGTTCAAGGCGCATTAACATATGGAGTTTACACACCTCCACGTATAAATTTACAAACAACAACAAAAAACGTGGTCTCAAATGGCTGGAGGTGCTCAACCCCAAATGCAGTCGTGCATATATACTGGGGGAGCAGATCCTGCCCTTGTAGTCCGTTGCTAGGGGCGATCCCCAGCATAAAATGCATACAATGGAGGATGCCTGCAGTGGACTACAAGTGCCACAATAGAATCCTACACCAGATAAACGGTGCGGATGTGTAACAATTAGAATACAATACAGGAATGTGGGTGCACTACTGTGGTAGATGTATACAATGACATTGGCTAATCCCTCAACACCGATGTTAAAATTGAGACATTCGCCAGTGTATCCTTATATTAAGGACACACCAGAGCCCGCACACCAACGCCAAGGTTTCTCAGATGGCACGGGACCTAACGCTAACCTACCTGTGCGTAATAAGCAAAAACCAGGGGCCAGTGGGCACACTGTTTATCTGGTGTAGGATTCTATTGTGGCACTTGTAGTCCACTGCAGGCATCCTCCATTGTATGCATTTTTATGCTGGGGATCGCCCCTAGCAACGGACTACAAGGGCAGGATCTGCTCCCCCAGTATAAATGCACGACTGCATTTGGGGTTGAGCACCTCCAGCCATTTGAGACCACGTTTTTTGTTGTTGTTTGTAAATTTATACGTGGAGGTGTGTAAACTCCATATGTTAATGCGCCTTGAACATTTTCCAGGCAGCATTAGGGTTGCACCTGTGAGGCCATGCACCTATATCAGCCAACTTGGGTGGGGCTTGTAGCCTCTCTCCCCCCTTCCATTGTATGTGTGCTTAGTCACGCTGGAGGGAACTGGGAGCAGGCTACATGTCGACCTAGTGCTGCTGTAATTGCCCACTGGCCCCTGGTTTGCTTATTACGCACAGGTAGGTTAGCGTTAGGTCCCGTGCCATCTGAGAAACCTTGGCGTTGGTGTGCGGGCTCTGGTGTGTCCTTTATATAAGGATACACTGGCGAATGTCTCAATTTTAACATCAGTGTTGAGGGATTAGCCAATGTCATTGTATACATCTACCACAGTAGTGCACCTACATTTCTGTATTGTATTCTAATTGTTACACATCCACACCGTTTATCTGGTGTAGGATTCTATTGTGGCACTTGTAGTCCACTGCAGGCATCCTCCATTGTATGCATTTTATGCTGGGGATCGCCCCTAGCAACGGACTACAAGGGCAGGATCTGCTCCCCCAGTATATATGCACGACTGCATTTGGGGTTGAGCACCTCCAGCCATTTGAGACCACGTTTTTTGTTGTTGTTTCCTCACATATAATGCCCCCATCATGTGCCCCTCACATATAATGTCCCAATCATGTGCCCCTCACATATAATGCCCCCATCATGTGCCCCTCACATATAATGTCCCCATGCGCCCCTCACATATAATGCCCCCATCATGTGCCCCTCACATATAATGTTCCCATCATGCGCCCCTCACATATAATGCCCCCATCATGCGCCCCTCACATATAATGTCCCCATCATGCGCCCCTCACATATAATGCCCCCATCATGCGCCCCTCACATAAAATGCCCCCATCATGCGCCCCTCACATAAAATGCCCCCATCATGCGCCCCTCACATATAATGCCCCCATCATGTGCCCCTCACATATAATGCCCCCATCATGTGCCCCTCACATATAATGCCCCCATCATGCGCCCCTCACATATAATGCCCCCATCATGCTCCCCTCACATATAATGCCCCATCATGTGCCCCTCACATATAATGCCCCCATCATGCTCCCCTCACATATAATGCCCCCATCATGCGCCCCTCACATAAAATGCCCCCATCATGCGCCCCTCACATATAATGCCCCCATCATGTGCCCCTCACATATAATGCCCCCATCATGTGCCCCTCACATATAATGCCCCCATCATGCGCCCCTCACATAAAATGCCCCCATCATGCGCTCCTCACATAAAATGCCCCCATCATGTGCCCCTCACATATAATGTCCCCATCATGTGCCCCTCACATATAATGCCCCCATCATGTGCCGCTCACATATAATGCCCCCATCATGTGCCCCTCACATATAATGCCCCCATCATGCGCCCCTCACATATAATGCCCCCATCATGTGCCCCTCACATATAATGTCCCCATCATGCTCCCCTCACATATAATGCCCCCATCATGCGCCCCTCACATAAAATGCCCCCATCATGCGCCCCTCACATAAAATGTCCCCATCATGTGCCCCTCACATATAATGTCCCCATCATGTGCCCCTCACATATAATGCCCCCATCATGTGCCCCTCACATATAATGCCCCCATCATGTGCCCCTCACATATAATGCCCCCATCATGTGCCCCTCACATATAATGCCCCCATCATGTGCCCCTCACATATAATGCCCCCATCATGTGCCCCTCACATATAATGCCCCCATCATGTGCCCCTCACATATAATGCCCCCATCATGTGCCCCTCACATATAATGTCCCCATCATGTGCCCCTCACATATAATGTCCCCATCATGTGCCCCTCACATATAATGTCCCCATGCGCCCCTCACATATAATGCCCCCATCATGCGCCCCTCACATATAATGCCCCCATCATGTGCCCCTCACATATAATGCCCCCATCATGTGCCCCTCACATATAATGCCCCCATCATGTGCCCCTCACATATAATGCCCCCATCATGTGCCCCTCACATATAATGTCCCCATCATGTGCCCCTCACATATAATGTCCCCATCATGTGCCCCTCACATATAATGTCCCCATCATGTGCCCCTCACATATAATGCCCCCATCATGCGCCCCTCACATATAATGTCCCCATGCGCCCCTCACATATAATGCCCCCATCATGCGCCCCTCACATATAATGCCCCCATCATGTGCCCCTCACATATAATGCCCCCATCATGCGCCCCTCACATATAATGCCCCCATCATGTGCCCCTCACATATAATGTCCCCATCATGCGCCCCTCACATATAATGTCCCCATGCGCCCCTCACATATAATGCCCCCATCATGCGCCCCTCACATATAATGCCCCCATCATGTGCCCCTCACATATAATGCCCCCATCATGTGCCCCTCACATATAATGCCCCCATCATGTGCCCCTCACATATAATGCCCCCATCATGTGCCCCTCACATATAATGTCCCCATCATGTGCCCCTCACATATAATGTCCCCATGCGCCCCTCACATATAATGCCCCCATCATGTGCCCCTCACATATAATGCCCCCATCATGCGCCCCTCCCTTATTAGGCTTATTATGACCAGCGCCTCTGCTTTTCTCACTCAAATCCTCACACCGAAACTGTGCAACAGAGACGTCTGGAAGTTAGGGATCGTGCGGGACATTCGGTATGTGACATCGGTCATGCCCGGGCTGTCAGTCGCACCTGAATGGGTGTGATTAGGGAATGAATAAAGCCTTCAGGATCCCGCGGGCCCAATGATTAGGTCACCGTATTTGGCATACAACGCGAGAGACGTAAAAGGGACAGTCAGGGGGACGTACTGGAAACATTACTGTAAAGTATAGGACAGTGGTCTACAACCTGCGGACCTCCAGATCTTGCAAAACTACAACACCCAGCATGCCCGGACAGCCGTTGGCTGTCCGGGCATGCTGGGTGTTGTAGTTTTGCAACATCTGGAGGTCCGCAGGTTGTAGACCACTGTTAGAGGAAGTTGTACTCACCTGTCCGCGCCGCTCCGGACCATCACCACTCGTCACCGCTGCCCTGGATGTCGCCTTCCATCGCTGTCCCCTGGGTGTCCCCGACGCTCCGGCAAGGCCTCTGCTTCCCCGGGATCCTCGCTCTCCGTCGCCGCCATCACGTCGCTACGCACGCCGCTCCTATTGGATGACGGGACGGCGTGCGCAGCGACGTGATGACAACGATGGAGAGCGCCTACGATGCAGGGGATCCCGAAGAGGACGCGCCGGAGCCCCGAGGACAGGTAAGTGATCGTCAGCGGACCACACGGGGCCCAGTAAACGGCTATCTGGTGGCAGCTGAAGCAGTCTGCGCTGCCGGATAGCCGTTTATGCGATGGCCCTGACATACAAAAACATCGTAACTTGGTGCTGCCTCTGAGAGGCCATCGCATGTTGAAATGATCGTATGTCGGGGCCATCGTAGGTCAGGGGGGGTCACTTGTAGTTATATGGGGTAAAACTTGGTGACCTGTCATTTGCAAAAACTTTTTTTGTAATATAATGTCGATTTACAACATCTGGAGGGCCGCAGTTTGAACACCACTGATCTGAAACATCAGAATCCGAATCCAATAATGAGTGAGAACGCGCCTACTAAAAAATAAAAGTGACAATTCCACAAAAAAAGAATTTCCCTTGCTGGAAAGGATATACTTGTTGAAGAGGTAAGTGAAATATTTTATTATTTTTAGGCTGCGTTCACACATTGTGGCACCGCCATGATTTTCTGAACTGGCGGTGAAACATTTAGCAAAAAAAATCAAGATAAATCGCACCATTTTTTTTTTTTTAAGTCATAATTTCGGTCATTTACTGCACAAAACACATGCGATACTGCAACAGTACCACAAAACACATGCGATACTGCAACAGTACCACAAAACACATGCGATACTGCAACAGTACCACAAAACACATGCGATACTGCAACAGTACCACAAAACAGCATTGACAAACGTGGCTCTAATCTAAAGTAAGGCTGGATCCACATTGCCATGCTGTCAGCATCCATGGCTAATGTCACTGATGAGGGTGATATCCAGCATTAACCCTTTAGAGTCTAAAATCAAAGTTGTTTGCGGCGTCTATAAAGTTCCCATCATTATATTGCTTCTAGTTCAGAAATGCTGATTCTGACCACCACAGCAAAATCGCTGGGACCCTAACAGCTCAGAGGACGGGGGGGGGGGTCTCTTACCAGTCTTCCTTCTGTCAGATTGGCGCTTAAAATGTGCAGGCGGCAGCCTTTCGTAATTGAGCACGGATAACACTGATTAAAGTTGTACTCCACTGGAAAACTTTTATTTATTTATTTATTTATTTATTTTTTAAATCAACTGACATCAGAAAGTTAAACGCATATGTAAATTACTTCTATTAAAAAAAAAATCCCAATCCTTCCAGTATATATCAGTTGCTGTATACTACAGAGGAAGTTCTTTTCTTTTTGAATTTCCTTTCTTTCTGACCACAGTGCTCTCTGCTGACACCTCTGTCCATTTTAGGAACTGTCCAGAGAGGGAGTAAATCCCCATAGCAAACCTCTCCTGCACTGGACACTTCCTGACCTGGACAGAGGTGTCAGCAGAGAGCACTGTGATCAGACTGGAAAGAGCTACACAACTTCCTCTGGAGTATACAGCAGCTGATGAGTACTGTAAGGATTAAGATTTTTAAATAGAAGTAATTTACAAGTCTGTTTAACTGGCACCAGTTGATTAAAAAAAAATGTTTTTCAGAAGAGTACCCCTTTAATGCTGTGCTATGGGATAACATAACATAACATCAGTGTATGCAATCGAAGATTCTATGTAATATTCTTCTATGGGGACTAAAAAATTGTAAATAAAATGTGTAACAAAAGTTAATAAATGTGAATAAGCTCTTTCCTAATAAACTTTTAAATCACCCCCCTTTTCCCATTTTTTAAATAAAATTATGTAAACAAAAATAAACGTATGTGGTATTGTGCGTGTGTAAAATGTCCGAAATATTAAAATATAACAATAATGAAACCATACGGTCAATGGCGTAAACATAAAAAAAAAAATACTAAAGTCTAGGACTGGTGATTTTTGATCACTTTCTATACCAGAAATAAAAATTCTAGAAAAGTCTCATCGAAACAAAAATAAGAAAAACTACAGATCACAGCGCAAAGAAATTATCCTCATCCAGCCCCGTATACAAATAAATAAAAAACGTATAGGGGTCAGGTCAGGGCGAGGACAATTTTAGGCATACTGATTTTCATACAAAAAGCTAAAAAAAATGTTATAGTAGTAATGTAAAACAAAGCCTATATAAATTGGGTATCATTGTAATCATATGGACCTGCAGAATAAAGATTTGATTTTTACCAAAAAGTGCACGGCGTAGAAACAGAAGCTGACAAATTTCAAAATGCCAGGTTTTTCTCAATTTCGTCTCAACTTAGATTTGATAGTAACAGGAGTGACATTACAGCGTAAAATTGGTGGCGCAAAAAACAAGCCTCAAATGGGTCTGAAGGATGAAAATTCAAAGCTTTATGGCTATTAGAAGGTGAAGAAGAAAAAACGAAAGTGCAAAAATGAAAAATTGCAACATCCTTAAAGGTGTACTCCGCTGCTCAGCATTTGGAACAAGCTGGAGCCAGCGCTGGGAGCTCGTGATGTCATAGCCCCGCCCCCTCAATGCAAGTCTATGGGCGGGGGTGTGACATGTCCTGATAAGATCCACTGAGCTACCGGCACTGTTAATCCTGCACTTTGATCGCGGTGTCTAAAGGGTTAATGCCGGGTATCGGCCCGTTTGGCGGTGCCCAGCATTAGCTGTGGGTCCTGGCTGACCATAGCAACCGAGACCCACTGGGTTTAACCCGTTCTCCGCTCGTGAGAGCGGTTTAAACCCTGTTAAGGGGACCAGGGTGTACAGGAACACCCTTGGTCCTTAAAGGAGTAGTCCAGTGGTGAAAAACTTATCTCCTATCCTAAGGATAGGGGATAAGTTTGAGATCGTGGGGGGTCCGACCGCTGGGGCCCCCTGTGATCTCTCTGTACAGGGGCCAGGCTCTCCGGCCAGATAGCGGGTGTCGACCTCCGCACGAGGCGGCGGCCGACACGCCCCCTCAATACATCTCTATGGCAGAGCCGGAGATTGACGAAGGCAGCGCTTCGGCTCTGCCATAGAGTTGCATTGAGGGGGCGTGTCGGCCGCCGCTTCGTGCGGAGGTCGACACGCCCCCTTTCGGCGGGCTGTCGGGGCTCCGTACAGGAGATCGCAGGGGGCCCCAGCAGTCGGACCCCCCGCAATCTCAAACTTATCCCCTAAGTTGCTCACCACTGGACTACTCCTTTAAGTCCCAGGATGCGAGGACGTACCTGTACGCCCTTGGTCCTCGTGGGGTTAAACCAATCTCTACAGCTCACTGGGTTCTATAATTGCGCAAAATTCATCAAGTCCTGTTCACCTTTTTTGGTAAATTTTTAGCAACTGTGCAAACAAAGGTAAAATCTACGGTATACTACCTTACACCAACACTGATAAATGTTTCCCTAAGAGATGGAGAGATATATAAATGTAGATAGATAGATATACAGATACCAACAATAAGTCCAACAGCACTCACGGGTTCAAGTAAAAAACACAACAGTGTTTATTTAAAATGGCATTGGAACATGGTTTAAATAAACACTGTTGTGTTTTTTACTTGAACCCGTGAGTGCTGTTGGACTTATTGTTGGAATTTATGGATGTGGTCTGCGACTGGGACCACGTTTCTTTCCTATTGCACCCGGATTACTATCTCAAGACTTACAGTGGTTGTGCTGTCCTCCGCCATTTGGAAATAGATATACAGATAGATATGAGAGAGATAGCTATAGGATAGATGGATGATAGATAGATTAGATCGAAGGAGATGAGATAGATGTGAGATAGATTAGATTAGACAGAGAGAGAGAGACAGATATAAAGTGACCCCCCGACCTACGATGGCCCCGACATACCATATATATACAGTGACCCCTCGACCTACGATGGCCCCAGTTGCCCCCAGATAGCTTCAGTTGCCCCCAGATAGCCATTTACGGTGCCCCGTGTGGTCCGCTGACGATCACTTACCTGTCCTCGGGGCGTCCTCTTGGGGATCCCCTGCATCGTCGGCGCTCTCCATCGTCGTCATCACGTCGCTGCGCACGCCGTCCCGTCATCCAATAGGAGCGGCGTGCGTAGTGACATGATGGCGGCGACGGAGAGCGAGTTTCCCGGGGAAGCAGAGGCCTTGCCGGAGCATCGGGGACACCCCGGGGACGCGGCAACAGCGATGGAAGGCGACATCCAGGGCAGCGGTGACGGTCCGGAGCAGCGGGGACAGGTGAGTACAACTTTCTATAACAGTGGTCTACAACCTGCGGACCTCCAGATGTTGCAAAACTACAACACCCAGCATGCCCGGACATCCAACGGCTGTCCGGGCATGCTGGGAGTTGTAGTTTTGCAACATCTGGAGGTCCGCAGGTTGTAGACCACTGTCCTATACTTTACATTGCACGGATCCCTCAACATACAATGGTTTCAACAAACGATGGTCCATTTGGAACAGATTACCATCATATGTTGAGGGACCACTGTATGTATATATATATATATATATATATATATATATATACACAACGGGTGAAATAATTATTGAATATGTCACCATTTTTCTCACTATATTTCCAAAGCTGCTATTGATGTGAACGTTTCCCCCGATGTTGGTAACAAGCAATTCATACATACAAAGAAACCAAAACAAATAAGATCAGACATTAAGTTATGTGTAATAATGTGGAATGACACAGGGAAAAAGTATTGAACACAATGAAGAATGTGAGGTGCAAGAAGGCCTAGAAAGCCAAGACAACAGCTGAAATCTACCAGTAATTAACACCTTAAATGGGCACTGTCAGATACAAAAACTTTTGATATGTTGTAAAGCATGTATAACCAATAGGTTTTGCAATTGCTTTCATTAGAAAAGTTTCAGTATTTCATACTGAAAAAGCCAAACAACTGCCCCCCCGCTGTCTGCTTGTACACATACTAGTCCTGCTGTGTCCATGAGTCATCACCTATGTCATGGACACACTTCCTTGATTGACAGCTGTGAGTGCAGGAAAAATCCTCCCACTGTCAGTAAGGACATGCTGGGAGTTGTAGTTTTGCTAATGCTAGGGGAGATGTGAGCAGACAGTATACTGAGGGAGGGGGCGGAGACCTGCACAGTGAGGCCACGCCCCCTCCATTTGAGAGGAATTCAGACTAGTGAGCTAAATTAAAAGTGTAATCCAAAGGGCTATATCAAGTTAAATCTACCCCCGCTGTTGGTAAAAATGAAAAAGAAAATTGATATCTGGTTAAAACTACCCTTGGGAATGTCCGATCGTATAGCATTGACAAAAATGGTGGTTCTGCCGCAACTTTTATACTATTTAACAGCATCCCCGGTAATTATAGGTGAAGTACGGTTCCGAAAAATTGATGGTTTGGTGAATACTAGAGATGAGCGAACTTACAGTAAATTCGATTCGTCACGAACTTCTCAGCTCGGCAGTTGATGACTTTTCCTGCATAAATTAGTTCAGCTTTCCGGTGCTCCCGTGGGCTGGAAAAGGTGGATACAGTCCTAGGAGACTCTTTCCTAGGAATGTATCCACCTTTTCCAGCCCACCGGAGCACCGGAAAGCTGAACTAATTTATGCAGGAAAAGTCACCTACTTACTGTAGGTTCGCTCATCTCTAGTGAATACATTAATTTGGAGTAAGAAAAAGGTTAGGATTAGATTAGACACATTCACACTGCCCAGAGATAAGGGGGGGTTAGGGGTTCCAAACTTTAGACTGTATTATTGGGCGGCCCAGCTATCACAGCTCACGGGTGACCAAGGTCAGCTGATTCATGACCTCTTAAAATGTAAACATAAGGTGTATAGGAAGCACGTGTTTGAAGTATTGGAAAATAATTTGAAATTTAATAAGAAGGATACAATTGGTGCAACAGGCAAATCGGGTGTGGAAGAAAGTTAAATGGTAGCCTCCCACCATCACTTTTTTTTTTCCTGTCCCTGCCTATTGCCCATCTATCCCTAACCCCCTCCCTGCCTTAAATTTTTTTTTTTACATATTAAAAATGTTTTTTTGTCTGCCTGGTAGTGTGCTCACTACCAGGCAGACTTCCCCAGCAGGCACCACGTCACTGATGCCTGCTGGGGCCGGCACTTCAGCCCGTAGTTCACCTATACAGGGTGCCTCCAGCTGTTTCCCCACTGCAACTACCAGCTTGCCCTGACATCTATTGGCTGTCAGGGCATGCTGGGAGTTGTAGTGGGGAAACAACTGGGGGCACCCTGTATAGGTGAACACCGAAGCATATACCGCTCCCCGCCGCGCAGGGTTAATAGCGCGCGGCACTGCGATCAATGCCGCGCACTATTAGCCACGGGTCCCGGCCGTTGTTAGAGGCCGGGCCCGACCCGCTATGATGCGGGGCCACGCCGTGGCCCCGCGTTATAGATCGGGAGCGGACACATGACGTTCCAGTACGTCATGTGTCCTTAAGGGGTTAAAAGAAAAATAGGTGTTTGTTTGGAGTGGAAACCAGGTGTTTTCCTGTTTGGTCTAATCCCTAACCTACCTGTGGCCAAAAAGAAGTTGATCTTGAATGCATTGAGTACAGGGAAGTTGATTATAATGAGGAAATGGATTTCTAACAAAAACCCAAGTAGTCTAGAATGGAAATTAGAGTTGCAAAGGGTTAAAGGTTTTGAAAAGGTTAAAAGCAAAAAGTCAGAAAAAATGTTTGATATATGGAAGAAAAAGTGGGGACTATGGGACACTGATAATTAGGATGATTCCGGAATTTCCAGAGAGAGGTGCGGATAAGATGAGATATTTCCAATTTTTTTCCCCCTGCCATTGTGGGGGGGGGGGGGGGGGGGGGTTATAATAGGACTAAATAAATGCATATGTATTTGTAACTTGTTGTATTGTATTTGTAACTTGTTGTATTGTATTTGTAAGAACTTGTATTTTTTTTTCTGTAAGCGTTGAATAAAAAAAAATGTTAATAAAAAAAAGTGTAATAAAAAAATAAATCAAGGTGCTAGACACAAAAATTAGATGTACATGGTCAGGATTAGGTACTGAATGATATATTTAAAAAAATGTTTTTTTTTGTTGGATCTGACGGGTACACTTTAAATGGCATTGTCAGATACAAAAACTTTTGATATGTTGTAAAACATGTATAACCAATAGGTTTTGCAATTGCTTTCATTAGAAAATGTTCAGTATTTCATACTGATAAATCCAGTCAAACAACTGCCCCCCCGCTGTCTGCTTGGACACATACTAGTCCTGCTGTGTCCATGAGTCATCACCTATGTCATGGACACACTTCCTTGATTGACAGCTGTGAGTGCAGGAAAAATCCTCCCACTGTCAGTGAGGACATGCTGGGAGTTGTAGTTTTGCTAATGCTAGGGGAGATGTGAGCAGACAGTATACTGAGGGAGGGGGCGGAGACCTGCACAGTGAGGCCACGCCCCCTCCCTTTGAGAGGAATTCAGACTAGTGAGCTAAATTAAAAGTGTAATCCAAAGGGCTATATCAAGTTAAATCTACCCCCGCTGTTGGTAAAAATTAAAAAGAAAACTGATATCTGGTTAAAACTACCCTTGGGAATGTCCGATCGTATAGCATTGACAAAAATGGTGGTTCTGCCGCAACTTTTATACTATTTAACAGCATCCCCGGTAATTATAGGTGAAGTATGGTTCCGAAAAATTGATGGTTTCGTGAATACTAGAGATGAGCGAACTTACAGTAAATTCGATTCGTCACGAACTTCTCGGCTCGGCAGTTGATGACTTTTCCTGCATAAATTAGTTCAGCTTTCCGGTGCTCCGATGGGCTGGAAAAGGTGGATACAGTCCTAGGAGACTCTTTCCTAGGAATGTATCCACCTTTTCCAGCCCATCGGAGCACCTGAAAGCTGAACTCATTTATGCAGGAAAAGTCATCAACTGCCGAGCCGAGAAGTTCGTGACGAATCGAATTTACTGTAGGTTCGCTCATCTCTAGTGAATACATTCATTTGGAGTAAGAAAAAGGTTAGGATTAGATTAGACACATTCACGCTGCCCAGAGATAAGGGGGGGGGGGGGGTTAGGGGTTCCAAACTTTAGACTGTATTATTGGGCGGCCCAGCTATCACAGCTCACGGGTGACCAGGGTCAGCTGATTCATGACCTCTTAAAATGTAAATATAAGGTGTATAGGAAGCACGTGTTTGAAGTATTGGAAAATAATTTGAAATTTAATAAGAAGGATACAATTGGTGCACAGGCAAATTGGGTGTGGAAGAAAGTTAAGGGTGCGTTCACACGCAGCTGCGGATCCGCTGACAAAGGCCCCTAAAGTGCTGCCCTCTTTGTGCCTGCTAATAGCGGCAATCCGCCGCTACCGGTAGATACAGTGCGATGTGCGAGTTACCCTGCAGTGTATTCGCACACATCGCGGCCGCTCTCTGTGTAGCTCAGGAGCCGGGGGAGCGTCCGCGATGTGCGGGATGTGCGGATACACTGCGACTCGCACTTCACAGTCTGTCTGCCGGTAGCGGCGGATTACCACTATTAGCAGGCACAAAGAGGGCAGCACTTTAGGGGCCTTTGTCAGCGGATCCGCAGCTGCGGATCCGCTGACAAATACCCCCGTGTGAACGCACCCTTAGGGTGCGTTCCCACAGGGCGTATACGCAGCGTATTTGAAGCTGCGCAAAATGTATGGCAGCAGCGGGAAATACGCTGCGTATCCCTTGCTCACTATACACACAGGGCTTTCCGGCGGCAGCCCTATGTGTGTAGTGAGTTTTGGAGGCGGGGCCGTGTGCCGGCGTATATGTGATGCGCGGCTCCGCCTCCAAAACTCACTACACACATAGGGCTGCCGCCGGAAAGCCCTGTGTGTACAGTGAGCAAGGGATACGCAGCGTATTTCCCGCTGCTGCCATACATTTTGCGCAGCGTCAAATACGCTGCGTATACGCCCTGTGGGAACGCACCCTTAAAGTGTATATAACATTATAGGAAGTGTGAAATTTACTCCACTGTGGGAAAATAACAATTTGAATGAAATAAGTAAAATTGAACATTATGGTTTATGGATAAGAAAGGGGATAGAATATGTTGAGCAAATGTTCAGTGAAGGAAAAATAAAAAAATTCGAAGATCTGCAGAGGGAGTTTGGGTTAGATGATAAACATAAATTTGGTTTCCTCCAACTAGAACATGCAGTAAAGTATACTAAGGATTAGAGATGAGCGAACTTACAGTAAATTCGATTCGTCATGAACTTCTCGGCTCGGCAGTTGATGACTTTTCCTGCATAAATTAGTTCAGCCTTCAGGTGCTCCGGTGGGCTGGAAAAGGTGGATACAGTCCTAGGAAAGAGTCTCCTAGGACTGTATCCACCTTTTCCAGCCCATCGGAGCACCGGAAAGCTGAACTCATTTATGCAGGATAAGTCAGCAACCGCCGAGCCGAGAAGTTCGTGACGAATCGAATTTACTGTAAGTTCGCTCATCTCTACTAAGGATACAAGGGCTCTTAGGGGGAGATTTATCAAAACCTGTCCAAAGGAAAAGTTGCCCAGTTGCCCCTAGCAACCAATCAGATCGCTGCTTTCATTTTGCAGAGGCCTTGTTAAAAATGAAAGAAGCGATCTGATTGGTTGCTATGGGCAACTGGGCAACTTTTCCTCTGCACAGGTTTTGATAAATCTCCCCATTAGTATCCAGAACCATCCCTTGATTTAATTGGTGGATGGGGGTAGGAAATTGGGGCTGTCTGCAGTATATGCCGTATTTTTCGCCCTATAGGACGCACCGGCGTATAAGACGCACCCAATTTATAGGTGCAAAATCTAAAAAAATAAAGATTTTGAACCCAATAGTGGTCTTCAACCTGCGGACCTCCAGATGTTGCAAAACTACAACTCCCAGCATGCCCGGACAGCCGTTGGCTGTCCGGGCATGCTGGGAGTTGTAGTTTTGCAACATCTGGAGGTCCGCAGATTGAAGACCACTGCATAGGAGGTAATACTCACGTGTCCCCGCCGCTCCGGACCCGTCACCGCTGCCCTGGATGTCGCTCCATCGCTGTCGCCGTGTCCCCGTCGCTCCGGAACGTCTCTGCTGCCGGTCGGGTATCCTCCCTCTCCGTTGCCGCCATCACGTCGTTACGCACGCCGACGCAGGTACGCGACGACGTGATGACGAGGAAGGAGAGCGCCGGCCATACAGGGGATCCCTGAACGGAGAAGACACCGAGGAGGCAGGTAAGGTCCCTCCCGGTGTCCTGTAAGCACTAACCTGGCTATTCAGTCGGGCTGTTCGGGACCGCCGCGGTGAAATCGCTGAACAGCCGGGCTAGTGTCACTTTCCCTTCAGACACGGCGGTCAGCTTTGATCGCCGAGTATGAAGGGTTAATACAGGGCATCACCGCGATCGGTGATGTCCTATATTAGCCGCGGGTCCCAGCCGTTGATGGCCGCAGGGACCGCCGCGATAGGTGTGTATTCGCCGTACAAGACGCACCGACTTTTTCCCCCCAGTTTTGGGGAAGAAAAAGTGCGTCTTCTACGGGGAAAAATACGGTAAAATTCTTCGATTAGGGAAACTAGAGGGGATGAAAATTAAAAGTAAAGCAGAGTGGGCAAAAGAAGGAGTTCTGTCGGATGAGACCACCTGGAAGGGAATGATTGCGAGCGTGGGCCAGATGTCGGAAAATGAAAAATTTCGAACCTCTCAGTTTATGCTATTGCATAGACTATATCATACCCCTAAAGATCTATGCAAATGGTAAATTCGTGCCCATGCGGACTGCCCAAAATGTGGAAGGGCCGAAGCGAATCTGCTTCATATGCTGTGGGAGTGCCTGTATATAAACAATTTTGGTTTGAAATTAAAGAACAGATTAACCCCTTAAGGACCGGGGGGGGGGGGTTTCCGTTTTTGCATTTTCGTTTTTTGCTCCTTGCCTTTAAAAAATCATAACTGTTTCAATTTTGCACCTAAAAATCCATATGATGGCTTATTTTTTGCGCCACCAATTCTACTTTGTAATGACGTCGGTCATTTTGCCCAAAAATCTACGGTGAAACGGAAAAAAAAATCATTGTGAGACAAAATTTAAAAAAATTAATAAATACGCCGTTTTGTAACTTTTGGGAGCTTCTGTTTCTACGTAGTACATTTTTCGATTTTTCGGTAAAAATGACACCTTCTCTTTATTCTGTAGGTCCATACGATTAAAATGATCCCCTACTTATATAGGTGATTTTGTTGGACTTCTGGAAAAAATCATAACTACATGCAGGAAAATGTATACGTTTAAAATTGTCATTTCTGACGCCTATAACTTTTTTATTTTTCCGCGTATGGGGCGGTATGAGGGCTCATTTTTTGCGCCGTGATCTGAAGTTTTTAGCGGTACCATTTTTGCATTGATGGAACTTATTGATCGGTTTTTATAAATTTTTTCATGATATAAAAAATGACCAAAAATGCACTATTTAGGACTTTGGAATTTTTTTGCGCGTACGCCATTGACCGTGCGGTTTAATTAATGATATATTTTTATAATTCGGACATTTCCACACGCGGTGATACCATATATGTTTATTTTTATTTACACTGTGTTTTTTTTATGGGAAAAAGGGGGGTGATTCAAACTTTTAATAGGGAAGGGGTTAAATGATCTTTATTCACTTTTTTTTCACTTTTCTTATGCAGTGTTATAGCTCCCATAGGGACCTATAACACTGCACACACTTATCTCTTATACTGATCATTGTTATGTCATAAGGACCTACAATACTGCACACACTGATCTCTTATACTGATCATTGTTATGCCATAGGGACCTACAATACTGCACACACTGATCTCTTATACTGATCATTGTTATGCCATATGGACCTATAACACTGCACACACTGATCATTGTTATCCCATAGGGACCTATAACACTGCACACACTGATCTATTACATTGATCAATGGTTTCTCATAAGAAACCAGTGATCGATGATTCTGCCACTTGACTGCTCATGTCTGGATCTCAGGCACTGAGCAGTCATTCGGCGATCGGACAGCGAGGAGGCAGGTAGGGATCCTCCGGCTGTCCTATAAGCTGTTCGGGATGCCACGATTTCGCTGCGGCTATCCCGAACAGCCCACTGAGCTAACCGGCATACTTTCACTTTCACTTTAGACGCGGCGTTCAACTTTAAAGGGTTAATAGCGTGCGGCACCGCGATCAATGCCGCGCGCTATTAGCCATGGGTCCCGGACGTTGTTAGAGGCCGGGCCCGACCCACTATGACGCTATAGATCACAGCGGACACATGAAGTTCCAGTACGTCATGTGTCCTTAAGGGGTTAAAAGAAAAATAGGTGTTAGTTTAGAGTGGAAACCAGGAGTTTTCCTGTTTGGTCTAATCCCTAACCTACCTGTGGCCAAAAAGAAGTTGATCTTGAATGCATTGAGTACAGGAAGGTTGATTATAATGAGGAAATGGATTTCTAACAAAAACCCGAGTAGTCTAGAATGGAAATTAGAGTTGCAAAGGGTTAAAGGTTTTGAAAAGGTTAAAAGCAAAAAGTCAGAAAAAATGTTTGATATATGGAAGAAAAAGTGGGGACTATAGGACACTGATAATTAGGATGATTCCGGAATTTCCAGAGAGAGGTGCGGATAAGATGAGATATTTCCAATTTTTTTTCCCCCTGCCATTGTGGGGGGGGGGGGGTTATAATAGGACTAAATAAATGCATATGTATTTATAACTTGTTGTATTGTATTTGTAAGAACTTGTATTTTTTTTTCTGTAAGCGTTGAATAAAAAATAATGTTAATAAAAAATAAAAAAAAGTGTAATAAAAAAATAAATCAAGTTGCTAGACACAAAAATTAGATGTACATGGTCAGGATTAGGTACTGAATGATATATTTTAAAAAATGTTTTTTTTTGTTGGATCTGACGGGTACACTTTAAATGGGCCCTGTCAGATACAAAAACTTTTGATATGTTGTAAAACATGTATAACCAATAGGTTTTGCAATTGCTTTCATTAGAAAAGTTTCAGTATTTCATACTGAAAAAGCCAAACAACTGCCCCCCCTGCCTGCTTGGACACATACTAGTCCTGCTGTGTCCATGAGTCATCACCTATGTCATGGACACACTTCCTTGATTGACAGCTGTGAGTGCAGGGCTCATAGCTGGAGGGAAAATCCTCCCACTGTCATCTTGTGTCCCGCTACTGTCAGTGAGGACATGCTGGGAGTTGTAGTTTTGCTAATGCTAGGGAAGATGTGAGCAGACAGCATACTGAGGTAGGGGGCGGAGACCTGCACAGTGAGGCCACGCCCCCTCCCTTTGAGAGGAATTCAGACTAGTGAACTAAATTAAAAGTGAAATAAAAAAATAAAAATAAAGGTGCTAGACATAAAAATTGTGTACATGGTCAGGATTAGGTACTGAGTGATATTTAAAAACAAAAAAATTTGTTGGATCTGACGGGTGAGGTTTTTCGTTTTTGCACTTTAGCATTTTCCACCTCACCTTCTAAAAATCAGAACGCTTTTAATTTTGCACCTACAGACTCATATGAGGGCTTGCTTTTTGCACCACCAATTGTACTTTGTAATGACATCAATCATTTCACCCAAAAATTTATGGCAAAACCAGAAAAAAATTATTTGTGGGGCAAAATTGAAAAAAAATACTATTTGTAAATTTTAGGGGCTTCTGATTTTACGCAGTGCACTTTTCGGTAAAAATGACATCATATATTTCTTCTGTAGGTCCATATGGTTACAATAATACCCAATATATATTTTTCTATTTCACTACTAAAAAAAAATTATAACTACATGCACTAAAATTAGTATGTTTAAAATTGTCATCTTCTGACCCCTATAACTTTTTTATTTTTCTGTATACGGGGCGGTATGAGGGCTCATTTTTTGCACAGTGATCTGTGTATATACTCGGGTATAAGCCGAGGCCCCTAATTTCACCCCAAAAACCCAGGAAAAAAAAACTCGACTATAAGCCTAGGGTGGGAAATACATCATTCCCCCCTGTCATCATCCAGACCCCCATCATTAACACCCTCATCATCATCACCCTGTCATCATCCCCCCTTCATCATCACCGCCTGTCATCTTCCCCCTTCATCATTACCCTGTCATTATCCCCCCTTCATCATCCCCCCTTCATCATCACCCATCCAAAGGATAGGGGATAAGATGTCTGATTGCCGCGGTCCCGCTGCTGGGGACCCCGGGGATCCCCGCTGCGGCACCCCGCTATCATTACAGCACACTCGCTCTGTAGCTCCCCCCAGCAGCGGGACCGCGGCGATCTGAAATCTTATCCCCTATCCTTTGGATAGGGGATAAAATGTCTAGGGGCGGAATACCCCTTTAAATGATCTTTAGAAACTTTTTTATTAATTTTACTTTACTCTAATTTTTATTAAGAGTTTTCATGTAGAGATAATCCAAAACAACACAAGAAAAAAAAAAAACACAAGCAATCAACATCACAAAGGGCCAGGCCCCATTACAAACATAAATAATACCAGAAGAGGAACCTCTAAGTTTGCATAGATATACACAATTAAAAACCTCAAAGCTGACTGTGAGGGCAGAGAAGAAAATATGCATAACAGCATCAATAAACAACCAGGCCCTTAGGGCCACAAACCACAAAAAGGGGGGTGGGGGGAAAGGGGCAGTGGAAACAAGAAGGGAGGGGGAGCTTTTTACACTTTTTTTTGCCCCCATAGGAGACTATTACATGCAATCCTTTGATTGCATACACTGAACAATGCTATGCCATAGCATAGCATTGATCAGTGTTATCTGCGCTCGATTGCTTAAGCCTAGATCTCAGGCTTGGAGCAATCAAACGAAGATTGGACAGCGTGGAGCAAGGTAAGGCACCTCCCACTGTTCTCTCAGCTGTTCGGGATGCCGCGATTTCACCGCTAACCGGCAGTATTTTCTCTAAAGGGTTGATACTTTGGGTCCTGGCTGCTCATAGCAACTGGGACCCCGCAGGTACGAAGCACGCTCAGCATGAAGCGCTTCATATACCGGGAGCCGGCCACAAGCTTAACCCCTTAAGGACCAAGGGCGTACAGGTACGCCCTTGGTCCTGCTCTCCTGATATAACGCGGGGTTATACAGTAACCCCGCGTCATATCACGGCGGGCCCGGCGTCATAGTGAAGCCGGGACCCTCCTCTAATAGCGCGCAGTGCCGATCGCGGCGCCGCGCGCTCAGAGCTGAGCTGCGCGGCAAAAAGCGAAACCGAAAGTGGCCGGCTAGCTCAGTCGGGCTGTTCGGGATAGCCACGGCTAATCGCGGCACCCCGAACAGCTGACAGGACAGCGGGAGGGCCCCTACCTGCCTCCTCACTGTCCGATCGCCGAATGACTGCTCAGTGCCTGAGATCCAGACATGAGCAGTCATGCGGCAGAATCGTCGATCACTGGTTTCCTATGAGAAACCAGTGATCAATGATGAAGATCAGTGTGTGCAGTGTTATAGGTCCCTATGGGATAACAATGATCAGTGTAAAAGATCAGTGTGTGCAGTGTTATAGGTCCCTATGGGATAACAATGATCAGTGTGTGCAGTGTTATAGGTCCCTATGGAATAACAATGATCAGTGTGTGCAGTGTTATAGGTCCCTATGGGATAACAATGATCAGTGTGTGCAGTGTTATAGGTCCCTATGGGAGCTATGACACTGCAAAAAAAAAAGTGAAAAAAAAAGTGAATAAAGATCATTTAACTCCTTCCCTAATAAAAGTTTGAATAACCCCCCTTTTCCAATAAAAAAATAACACAGTGTAAATAAAAATAAAAATATATATGGTATCACGACGTGCGCAAATGTCCGAATTATAAAAATATATCATTAATTAAACCGCTCGGTCAATGGCGTACGCGCAAAAAAATTCCAAAGTCCAAAATAGTGCATTTTTGGTCACTTTTTATATCATTTAAAAATGAATAAGTCCTATCAATGCAAAAATGGTACCGTTAAAAACTTCAGATCACGGCGCAAAAAATGAGCCCTCATACCGCCCCATACACGGAAAAATAAAAAAGTTATAGGGGTCAGAAGATGACAATTTTAAACGTATAAATTTTCCTGCATGTAGTTATGATTTTTTCCAGAAGTGCGACAAAATCAAACCTATATAAGTAGGGGATCATTTTAACCGTATGGACCTACAGAATAAAGATAAGGTGTCATTTTTACCGAAAAATGTACTACGTAGAAACGGAAGCCCCCAAAAGTTACAAAACGGCGTTTTTTTTTTCAATTTTGTCGCACAATTTTTTTTTCCGTTTCACCGTAGATTTTTGGGCAAAATGACTGACGTCATTGCAAAGTAGAATTGGTGGCGCAAAAAATAAGCCATCATATGGATTTTTAGGTGCAAAATTGAAAGAGTTATGATTTTTTAAAGGCAAGGAGCAAAAAACGAAAATGCAAAAACGGAAAAAACCCCGGTCCTTAAGGGGTTAAATATACGCTCGTGGTCGTTAAGGGGTTAAAATGCAATCCAGCCCCCTTATCAGTGCAAATTACTATTACCCGGTTCAGACCCAACTGATGGCTACAAAAAGGTCTCATTGCGGAGATGACAAGACACGTCTCATGACGAGGAAAAGCAAAAAGCTCTGAAAGTTCAACACAATACAGGGCAAGGTGATAGTATCCATAGAATTCAGACTGGTTTAGACCCAACAGGGTATTAACTCACGATTCACAGTTTGAGCCATAATACAGAAGTGTAAAGACGATCATTTCACTATAAATTTGCCTCGACTAGGTGCTCCTCACAAGATTTCCGACAGACAATATAAATGAGCCTTTGAAAATAGAGCCTCTGTAATCTAGACTTAAAGGGGTACTCCAGCGCTAAGACCTCTTATCCCCTATCCAAAGTATAGGGGATAAGGTGCCTGATCGCGGGGGTCCCGCTGCTGGGGGCCCCCGTGATCTTTCACGCAGAACCCCGTTACCATCAGCCCCCGGAGCATGTTCGCTCCTGGTCTGATGACTGGCGATCACGGGGCCGGAGTACTGTGAAGTCACGGCTCCGCCCCTGTGTGAGGTCACTCTCCGCCCCCTCAATGCAAGCCTATAGGAGGGGGCGTGACAGTGTCACGCCCCCTCCTATAGGCTTGCATTGAGGGGGCGGAGAGTGACATCACAAGGGGGGCAGAGTCGTGACGTCACAATACTCCGGCCGCGTGATCGCCAGTCATCAGACCAAGAGCGAACATGCTCCGGGGGCTGATGGTAACGGGGTGCTGCGTGAAAGAGCACTGGGGATAGGGGAGAAGATGTCTTAGTGCCGGAGTACCCCTTTAAAGTGGTATTCCCGGATTTTTATTTTTTATTTGAATGTTCTACAGGGGCTGTAAAGTTTGTGTAGTTCATAATATAGTGTCTGTACCTGTGTGTGATGATGATGGTCTCGCAATACTGTGATTTTCGCCCCAATGGTTTTTTTCTAACAGCATACATCTCAGGTTTTTCCCAGGTTGCAGTGAGGCCCGAGACATTACATCACTAGTCAGGTGATGACAGGGAGCCTGTCTTTGCCTCAATGGGTGGAGCGACCGCTGGGAGGGAGGGAGATCATTTGGCAAAGAATTGTGAGCTCCCTTTTACCCCCAAAATTCTTCGAAATTTTTGCCACCATGAATCCAGTGCTAATATATTAAATTCCTTCCTATACTCCTTCCCCCCTAATTTACCACTCTCTCTAACACCTCCAAAATATCTTTCCCTTTAATTCCATATTTTTTTAAGAATTTTCATAAAAAATTCCCCTTCTTGTGCAATACAGTGGTCCCTCAAGTTACAATATTAATCGGTTCCAGGACGACCATTGTATGTTGAAACCATTGTATGTTGAGACCATAACTCTATGGAAACCTGGTAATTGGTTCTGAAGCCACCAAAATGTCATCCAAAATAGGAAAACTTGAGGATTAAAGAAAAATAAGTAGATAACTAATATAGATAAAGCAAATCCTTACATATAAAAGTAATAAAGATCTGCTGGGAGCTGTAATCACTGTCTATGTCAGTGTTTCCCAACCAGGGAGCCTCCAGCTGTTGCAAAACAACAACTCCCAGCATGCCCGGACAGCCAAAGGCTGTCCGGGCATGCGGGGAGTTGTAGTTTTGCAACAGCTGGGGGCACCCTGCTTGGGAAACACTGGTCTATGTAGAGGACAGGAGCTTCTTCAGGGTCCTGTACAGTACACGCAATGTCCTAAAAAAGTATAATGGAGCCGCCCTCACCTGGTGTCCAAAGGAGCAGGTAACCCTGGTACAGGTAAAGAGTACAGAACATATAATACCTCTCTGTACTGTAGGGGCGCTACCAGACACCAGTCAGTGCATACACTTCAGTAATACAGGTAAAGAGTACAGAACATGTAATACCTCTCTGTACTGTAGGGGGCGGTACCAGACATCAGTCAGTGCATACACTTCAGTAATACAGGTAAAGAGTACAGAACATGTAATACCTCCCTGTACTGTAGGGGGCGCTACCAGACATCAGTCAGTGCATACACTTCAGTAATACAGGTAAAGAGTACAGAACATGTAATACCTCCCTGTACTGTAGGGGGCGCTACCAGACACCAGTCAGTGCATACACTTCAGTAATACAGGTAAAGAGTACAGAACATGTAATACCTCTCTGTACTGTAGGGGCGCTACCAGACACCAGTCAGTGCATACACTTCAGTAATACAGGTAAAGAGTACAGAACATGTAATACCTCCCTGTACTGTAGGGGGCGCTACCAGACATCAGTCAGTGCATACACTTCAGTAATACAGGTAAAGAGTACAGAACATGTAATACCTCCCTGTACTGTAGGGGGCGCTACCAGACACCAGTCAGTGCATACACTTCAGTAATACAGGTAAAGAGTACAGAACATGTAATACCTCCATGTACTGTAGGGGGGTGCTACCAGACACCAGTCAGTGCATACACTTCAGTAATACAGGAGTTTTACCAGTAAATTGCCCATTCTGATTGGTCGGTTCTTCCGGCCAATGACATGTTTCACAGATCTGAATTGTCCGTAGCATTGTATGTTGAGTCTGGTTTCAACTTACAATGGTCCAGAAAAGACCATTGTATGTTGAAACTATTGTATGTTGAGGCCATTGTAAGTTGAGGGATCACTGTATATATTACTTGTGTAATTACACAATAATAATAGAAATTGGCAACACCCAGACCACCTTTCTCCATTGACGGGTGTCACGATGCCGGCTGGCAGGAGGTGGATCCTCTGTGCCAGAGAGGGATTGGCGTGGACCGTGCTAGTGGACCGGTTCTAAGTCACTACTGGTTTTCACCAGAGCCCGCCGCAAAGCGGGATGGTCTTGCTGCGGCGGTAGTGACCCGGTCGTATCCACTAGCAACGGCTCAACCTCTCTGACTGCTGAAGATAGGCGCGGTACAAGGGAGTAGACAGAAGCAAGGTCGGACGTAGCAGAAGGTCGGGGCAGGCAGCAAGGATCGTAGTCAGGGGCAACGGCAGGAGGTCTGGAACACAGGCTAGGAACAAACAAGGAAACGCTTTCACTAGGCACAAGGGCAACAAGATCCGGCAAGGGAGTGCAGGGGAAGTGAGGTATATATATGGAGTGCACAGGTGAACACACTAATTAGAACCACTGCGCCAATCAGCGGCGCAGTGGCCCTTTAAATCGCAGAGACCCGGCGCGCGCGCGCCCTAGGGAGCGGGGCCGCGCGCGCCGGGACAGGACCGACGGAGAGCGAGTCAGGTACGGGAGCCGGGGTGCGCATCGCGAGCGGGCGCCACCCGCATCGCGAATCGCATCCCGGCTGGAGGCAGTATCGCAGCGCACCCGGTCAGTGGATCTGACCGGGGCGCTGCAGTAACGAGGATGAGGCGAGCGCTCCGGGGAGGAACGGGGACCCGGAGCGCTCGGCGTAACAGTACCCCCCCCCCCTTGGGTCTCCCCCTCTTCTTGGGGCCAAAGAACCTGAGGACCAAAAACTCAATTTTTTCGTGATGAGGTCCGATGCACATTAGGAGGGGTTC
The DNA here is from genome assembly GCF_029499605.1 of Hyla sarda. Lineage (NCBI taxonomy): Eukaryota > Metazoa > Chordata > Amphibia > Anura > Hylidae > Hyla > Hyla sarda. Next base: position 12,475,058 of record NC_079196.1, on the reverse strand, counting down.
CGTGCGGTAACGCACGGCACAGTCCAATCTTTCATTGTTAACACAATTGATGTAGAGGGGTCTGGCGAGACTGGTCACAGGGACGTTGAACCTGTTGATAAGAGAGGCCAAAAAAAAATTTCCTGCAGATCCGGAATCCAAGAAGGCCATAGTAGAGAAGGAGAAGGTAGAGGAAGATATCCGCACAGGCACAGTAAGACGTGGAGAAGCAGAGTTGACATCAAGAACTGTGTCACCTTTGTGCGGAGTCAGCGTACGTCTTTCCAGGCGGGGAGGACGGATAGGACAATCCTTCAGGAAGTGTTCGGTACCGGCATAGTACAGGCAAAGATTCTCCATGCGGCGTCGTGTCCTCTCTTGAGGTGTCAAGCGAGACCGGTCAACTTGCATAGCCTCCACGGCGGGAGGCACAGGAACGGATTGCAGAGGACCAGAGGAGAGAGGAGCCGGGGGGAAAAAACGCCTCGTGCGAACAAAGTCCATATCCAGGCGGAGCTCCAGACGCCATCCGGAAGAACGCATGTCAATGCGAGTGGCAAGATGAATGAGTTCATGTAGGTTAGCAGGAGTTTCTCGTGCGGCCAGAACATCTTTAATGTTGCTGGATAGGCCTTTTTTAAAGGTCGCGCAGAGGACCTCACTATTCCAGGACAACTCGGAAGCAAGAGCACGGAACTGAATGGCGTACTCGCCAACGGAAGAAACACCCTGGGCCAGGTTCAGCAGGGCAGTCTCGGCAGAAGAAGCTCGGGCAGGCTCCTCGAAGACACCACGGACCTCAACGAAGAAGGACTGGACTGTGGCTGTGGCAGGATCATTGCGGTCCCAGAGCGGTGTGGCCCAAGACAAGGCCTTTCCAGAAAGGAGACCACGGCAGAGTCTAGAGTCCCCATCAAATTTGTCCGGCAGGGACAAGCAGGGGTTAGGAGCGGACGGACGCTGGGGAGGAGTTGCAGGAGCCGGCGGAGGAGATGGTTGTTCCAGTTGCAGCTGCTGTGTCTGTGACAGCAGCTGCTGTATCTGTGACTTCAGTTGCTGTGTCACGGTGGTCAAGTATGCCAGCTGGTGATTTCGTTGGGTGATCATCGTGGAAATGTCGGCAAGACTTGACAGCGGCACCTCAGCGGAATCCATGGCCGGATCTACTGTCACGATGCCGGCTGGCAGGAGGTGGATCCTCTGTGCCAGAGAGGGATTGGCGTGGACCGTGCTAGTGGACCGGTTCTAAGTCACTACTGGTTTTCACCAGAGCCCGCCGCAAAGCGGGATGGTCTTGCTGCGGCGGTAGTGACCCGGTCGTATCCACTAGCAACGGCTCAACCTCTCTGACTGCTGAAGATAGGCGCGGTACAAGGGAGTAGACAGAAGCAAGGTCGGACGTAGCAGAAGGTCGGGGCAGGCAGCAAGGATCGTAGTCAGGGGCAACGGCAGGAGGTCTGGAACACAGGCTAGGAACAAACAAGGAAACGCTTTCACTAGGCACAAGGGCAACAAGATCCGGCAAGGGAGTGCAGGGGAAGTGAGGTATATATATGGAGTGCACAGGTGAACACACTAATTAGAACCACTGCGCCAATCAGCGGCGCAGTGGCCCTTTAAATCGCAGAGACCCGGCGCGCGCGCGCCCTAGGGAGCGGGGCCGCGCGCGCCGGGACAGGACCGACGGAGAGCGAGTCAGGTACGGGAGCCGGGGTGCGCATCGCGAGCGGGCGCCACCCGCATCGCGAATCGCATCCCGGCTGGAGGCAGTATCGCAGCGCACCCGGTCAGTGGATCTGACCGGGGCGCTGCAGTAACGAGGATGAGGCGAGCGCTCCGGGGAGGAACGGGGACCCGGAGCGCTCGGCGTAACAACGGGCTTAAATAACCGCTCTTACGACGCACTTTCTTCCCCCCATATCACTTCACTTATCTTTCTATCTATCTCCTCAAAAAATTTATTTTTTATGCATTTCTAATCCGGGTTGGGGGTCACTCTAAAATAATGTAACATCATTGGCAAGAGCACTATTTTCACCAAAGCTATCCTTTCGGCCATGTATAAACCCAATTTACTCCATATCTGGCATTTACTTACATTTTTTTCTTTTAAGGGGCAGATATTCAACTTCTCAATTTCTTGGATATTATTTGACACCCGCACCCCCAAATATTCAAAATTCTCATTTAGATTTAATATTTCCAATTGGTTCCTCTATAGCTTTATCCAACGGGAGTAATACTGACTTCATCCAATTTATCCTAAATCCTGATTTCTTTCTATATTCCTCTACTTGCTCCATTACTTCAATAACACTACTCTCTGGGTTACGAACAAATAATACCACATCATCCGCATATAGGAGAATTTTTTTAATTTGGCAAGGAATTGTATTCTTGCAACAGCTGGAAGCCCCCTGGTTAGAAAACACTGGTCTATTGCATGGTAGGAAGCTCAGGTGTGTTTCAATGGGTGGGATGGCTGATGTGTGGGAAGGAGAAAAGTGACCTCACACTTAGAAACAAAGAATCATGGGACTTGTTGTTGAAGGGAGGGAACTCCAACAGGAAATAGCTAGTTCACAAAAAGATAGCCACAGTGTTATGGTAATCTTGCAACATAGCTGTTTAATCCCAAGACAAGTGCAGATCCTTTCTAAGCATGTCCATTACTGTCCAGCAGGTACGTACTAAATCACCTTATGGTGGAGAACCCCTTTAATCCGACACCATGCCCACTTTCGCAAAACTGGAGCACATCATGTAAACTTTTCCTTTTTTTTTTTAATGTAAACTCCTTTAAAAATATAGTGTGATTTTTCACCCACTTTTTACCTCGTTTCGCGCCAATCACTAATGACCTCAGTTTAGAGCAGTGTTCCCCAACGTACTGCTCTCCAGCTGTTGCCCGCTGCTCCACTAGTTCTACTGATGAATTCTGCTTGTAGCATCCTCCAGTTGTTTTCAATGGGATTCTGCTGCGCTGTGCACACTGCAGAATTTCTGCGGCCGAAATTCCGGATTCTGGCGAAAGACTGAACATGTTCATTCATTCGCATGGAATTCCACCCTGAAATGCATTACATCAGCTGTATTCAGCTGCACACAGAATTTCTCCCTGCAGAAAATCCATAGTGTGCATGTACCATGATGAAACAATTCTTGGCCCCTTAAAGGGGTACACCCGTGCCCCAGCGTTCTGAACATTTTGTTCAGAACGCTTGGAGCGACCGGTCATTATTGTGATGTCACGTTCTCTCCATTAATGTCTATGGGAGAGGGGCATGTCGTGATCAGACATCTTATCCCCTAGCTGAGAACCCTTTTAAGGGCCCCTTATGCCACCTACTACACTGTAACACAGTGTTTTTAAACCAGCCTGTAGATGTTGCAAAACAACAACTCCCAGCATGCTGGGAGTTTTAGTTCTGCAATATCTGCCAGAGAAGTGCCGAGTGTCCATGGGAACGGCGCATAGACATTACAAGGGTAATTTAATTAAGGATCTGAAGGATAAGGGATAAGTGTCAGATCGCCGGGGGCCCGACTGGTGGGACCCCCATGATCTCCTGCACATTGCTCCGACTCTCCTTGTGCTCGAAGCGGGGGTCGGCATCAACCCTCCATGCATCTCTATGGGAGAGCCGAAGAACTGTACTTGTGTATTTCCAGCTCTCCCATAGATGCATGAAGGGTGCCTGTAGACCACTGCTTCATGCGGGGGGCAGCACAGCTCCGTGAATAGAGAGGGTTGTGGCCAGACAGTAGATCTGACACTTATCCCTTATCCTTAAAGGGGTATTCCAGGCAAAACCTTTTTTTATATATATCAACTGGCTCCGGAAAGTTCAACAGATTTGTAAATCACTTCTATTAAAAATCTTAATCCTTCCAATAGTTATTAGCTTCTGAAGTTTTCTGTCTAACTGCTCAATGATGATGTCACGTCCCGGGAGCTGTGCATGATGGGAGAATATCCCCATAGGAACTGGACAGCTCCCGGGACGTGAGTCATCAGAGAGCAGTTAGACAGAAAACAGCAACTCAACTTCAGAAGCTAATAACTATTGGAAGGAATCAGATTTTTTAATAGAAGTAATTTACAAATCTGTTTAACTTTCCGGAGCCAGTTGTAATATAAAAAAAAGTTTTGGCCTGGAATACCCCTTTAAGGGATATTTTTTTCTAAACTGAAATACTCCTTTAGGGTACGTTTACATGAGCGGATCCCCAGCGCATATTACGCTGTGGATCCGCTGCTGAAGGACCGCTGTATGCTGCCTTTACAGGTGCCTGCTCGGAGCTACAATCCGCCGATACGAGCAGACACACTGAGGTGTGAGTTGCTGTACGTATGCGCAGTATACTCGCACATCACGGCAGCTCTCAGCCTAGCTCATAGAGCAGGGGGAGCGGCCGCGATGTGTGCGAGTACACCGCGCATGTGCAGCGACTCTCACACCGCTTCAGTGTGTCTGCTTGTAGCGGCGGATTACCGCTCTGAGCAGGTACCTGTAAAGGAAGCATACAGCACTACTTCAGCGGCGGATCTGCAGCATAATACGGGCTGGGGATGCACTCGTGTGAACGTACCCTTAAGGGGTTATCCAATTATCAAAAACATATCGCCTATCCACAGGACCCCCTCGACTGTTCGCAGCTGGATGACTGACAGCCCCGTGCAGAACATGCTGGGAGGTGGAAGCCCGGGGGCTGCCATGATGTACACAAAGTGAAATTATTGTATGTATACAACACAGCCATGCTACCCCCGCTGTGTCTGAGTTAAGGGAATATAAAAAGGCGGGAAACCCATCTGCACAGTCACCAGAGAAGATGGGCCTGCTCACTCAGGACAGTTAGGGAGGGATTTCCTCCATTCATTTCTTCAGTGGATTCGTGCCATCCAGAATCGGCGCTTAAAGGGGTTTGGCGAGGTTTACACTACATTAGTACTCCGCTCAGTCGTGTCTGTCAGAATCCCATCGAAAACAGTATACCAATGTATATGGTTTATATTGGCACTTTTGTGCATACATCCAGAATGGAGTCACTATAGAAAGTGATGGAGTCCTCTGGTCCCGTTAACAGTATCTTGTTTGGATACAGTAAGGTGGTGTGAACATAACCCAACACTGATTCCAGAGATGGCTCCATCATTGTTCACTCTGTGACGGACCCATCTTCTCAGGTGACTGTGTTATGATGTTCCCGCCCTTTTATACTGCCTTTACCTCAGACACAGCGGGGGCGTCACCCGCAACAGCCAATCAGATCCACGCTCAGATTACATCATCTGCGCGGCAGTAATAAAAGCTGCCCTCTGATTGGCTGCTGTGAGGAGATTTCCCGCCGGTTCTGTGCGGCTCGCTGTGGCGTAGACTGTAATTTCGCTTCGTGTACATCAGGCCGCCCCCGTCCTTCCTCCTCCCGGCATGCTCTGCGCGGGGCCGCCCAGTCTCCGGTTCCGGTTCCGGTGGGGGAGGAGGAAGAAGCCGCCGCTGACACCGGTTGGACCGGCCCGGAACCCGGGACTAGGGGGGGATGCGGGTGAGTGTCGGAGCCGAGGCGGGAGACGCTTCCGGGAGCTGAGAGGACTCCGCCTGGGGGAAAAGTCAGGAAACTCCGGGCAGGGAGGAAAGAACAGGCCGCGAGCACCGGAACCGGGAGAACGGGGGCTGGAGGGAGGGAAAGTGACCGAATAATGGGGGAGGAGGGGGGAGAGAAGTGTCCGAATAATGGGGGAGGAGGGGGGGGAGAGAAGTGTCCGAATAATGGGGGAGGAGGGGGAGAGAAGTGTCCGAATAATGGGGGAGGAGGGGGGAGAGAAGTGTCCGAATAATGGGGGAGGAGGGGGGGAGAGAAGTGTCCGAATAATGGGGAGGAGGGGGGAGAGAAGTGCCCGAATAATGGGGGGAGGAGGGGGGAGAGAAGTGCCCGAATAATGGGGGGAGGAGGGGGGAGAGAAGTGTCCGAATAATGGGGGAGGAGGGGGAGAGAGAAGTGTCCGAATAATGGGGGGAGGAGGGGGGAGAGAAGTGTCCGAATAATGGGGGGAGGAGGGGGGGAGAGAAGTGACCGAATAATGGGGGAGGAGGGGGGGAGAGAAGTGACCGAATAATGGGGGAGGAGGGGGAGAGAGAAGTGTCCGAATAATGGGGGAGGAGGGGGAGAGAGAAGTGTCCGAATAATGGGGGAGGAGGGGGAGAGAGAAGTGTCCGAATAATGGGGGAGGAGTGGGGGAGAGAAGTGTCCGAATAATGGGGGAGGAGTGGGGGAGAGAAGTGCCCGAATAATGGGGGGAGGAGGGGGGAGAGAAGTGCCCGAATAATGGGGGGAGGAGGGGGGAGAGAAGTGTCCGAATAATGGGGGGGAGAGAAGTGTCCGAATAATGGGGGAGGAGGGGGAGAGAGAAGTGTCCGAATAATGGGGGAGGAGGGGGGGAGAGAAGTGCCCGAATAATGGGGGGAGGAGGGGGGAGAGAAGTGCCCGAATAATGGGGGGAGGAGGGGGGAGAGAAGTGCCCGAATAATGGGGGGAGGAGGGGGGAGAGAAGTGCCCGAATAATGGGGGGAGGAGGGGGGAGAGAAGTGCCCGAATAATGGGGGGAGGAGGGGGGGAGAGAAGTGCCCGAATAATGGGGGGAGGAGGGGGGGAGAGAAGTGCCCGAATAATGGGGGAGGAGGGGGGGGAGAGAAGTGCCCGAATAATGGGGGAGGAGGGGGGAGAGAAGTGTCCGAATAATGGGGGGAGGAGGGGGGAGAGAAGTGCCCGAATAATGGGGGGAGGAGGGGGGAGAGAAGTGCCCGAATAATGGGGGGAGGAGGGGGGAGAGAAGTGTCCGAATAATGGGGGAGGAGGGGGGAGAGAAGTGCCCGAATAATGGGGGGAGGAGGGGGGAGAGAAGTGTCCGAATAATGGGGGGGAGAGAAGTGTCCGAATAATGGGGGGGAGAGAAGTGTCCGAATAATGGGGGAGGAGGGGGAGAGAGAAGTGTCCGAATAATGGGGGAGGAGGGGGAGAGAGAAGTGTCCGAATAATGGGGGAGGAGGGGGGGGAGAGAAGTGTCCGAATAATGGGGGGGAGAGAAGTGTCCGAATAATGGGGGGGGAGAGAAGTGTCCGAATAATGGGGGGGAGAGAAGTGTCCGAATAATGGGGGAGGAGGGGGGGAGAGAAGTGTCCGAATAATGGGGGAGGAGGGGGAGAGAGAAGTGTCCGAATAATGGGGGAGGAGGGGGGGAGAGAAGTGTCCGAATAATGGGGGAGGAGGGGGGGAGAGAAGTGTCCGAATAATGGGGGAGGAGGGGGGAGAGAAGTGTCCGAATAATGGGGGGGAGAGAAGTGTCCGAATAATGGGGGAGGAGGGGGAGAGAGAAGTGTCCGAATAATGGGGGAGGAGGGGGAGAGAGAAGTGTCCGAATAATGGGGGAGGAGGGGGGAGAGAAGTGTCCGAATAATGGGGGGAGGAGGGGGGAGAGAAGTGCCCGAATAATGGGGGGAGGAGGGGGGGGAGAAGTGTCCGAATAATGGGGGAGGAGGGGGGGAGAGAAGTGTCCGAATAATGGGGGGAGGAGGGGGGGGAGAAGTGTCCGAATAATGGGGGGAGGAGGGGGGAGAGAAGTGCCCGAATAATGGGGGAGGAGGGGGGGAGTGAAGTGTCCGAATAATGGGGGGGAGAGAAGTGTCCGAATAATGGGGGAGGAGGGGGGGGAGTGAAGTGTCCGAATAATGGGGGGGAGAGAAGTGTCCGAATAATGGGGGAGGAGGGGGAGAGAGAAGTGTCCGAATAACGGGGGAGGAGGGGGGAGAGAAGTGTCCGAATAACAGGGGAGGAGGGGGGGAGAGAAGTGTCCGAATAATGGGGGGAGGAGGGGGGGGAGAAGTGACCGAATAATGGGGGGAGGAGGGGGAAGAGAAGTGTCCGAATAATGGGGGAGGAGGGGGGGAGAGAAGTGCCCGAATAATGGGGGAGGAGGGGGGGAGAGAAGTGTCCGAAGAATGGGGGGAGGAGGGGGGAGAGAAGTGTCCGAATAATGGGGGGGAGGAGGGGGGAGAGAAGTGCCCGAATAATGGGGGAGGAGGGGGGGAGAGAAGTGCCCGAATAATGGGGGGAGGAGGGGGGGAGAGAAGTGCCCGAATAATCGGGGGAGGAGGGGGGGAGAGAAGTGCCCGAATAATGGGGGGAGGAGGGGGGAAAGAAGTGCCCGAATAATGGGGGAGGAGGGGGGGAGAGAAGTGCCCGAATAATGGGGGAGGAGGGGGGGAGAGAAGTGCCCGAATAATGGGGGAGGAGGGGGGGAGAGAAGTGCCCGAATAATGGGGGAGGAGGGGGAGAGAAGTGCCCGAATAATGGGGGGAGGAGGGGGGAGAGAAGTGTCCGAATAATGGGGGAGGAGGGGGGAGAGAAGTGCCCGAATAATGGGGGAGGAGGGGGGAGAGAAGTGCCCGAATAATGGGGGAGGAGGGGGAGAGAAGTGCCCGAATAATGGGGGGAGGAGGGGGGAGAGAAGTGTCAGAATAATGGGGGAGGAGGGGGAGAGAAGTGTCCGAATAATGGGGGAGGAGGGGGAGAGAAGTGTCCGAATAATGGGGGAGGAGGGGGAGAGAAGTGCCCGAATAATGGGGGGGAGGAGGGGGGGAGAGAAGTGCCCGAATAATGGGGGAGGAGGGGGGGAGAGAAGTGCCCGAATAATGGGGGAGGAGGGGGGGAGAGAAGTGCCCGAATAATGGGGGAGGAGGGGGGGAGAGAAGTGCCCGAATAATGGGGGAGGAGGGGGGGAGAGAAGTGCCCGAATAATGGGGGAGGAGGGGGGGAGAGAAGTGCCCGAATAATGGGGGAGGAGAGAAGTGCCCGAATAATGGGGGGGGGGGGAGGGGGGGGGGAGAAGTGTCCGAATAATGGGGGAGGAGAGAAGTGCCCGAATAATGGGGGAGGAGAGAAGTGTCCGAATAATGGGGGAGGAGAGAAGTGTCCGAATAATGGGGGAGGAGAGAAGTGTCCGAATAATGGGGGAGGAGAGAAGTGTCCGAATAATGGGGGAGGAGAGAAGTGTCCGAATAATGGGGGAGGAGAGAAGTGTCCGAATAATGGGGGAGGAGAGAAGTGTCCGAATAATGGGGGAGGAGAGAAGTGTCCGAATAATGGGGGAGGAGAGAAGTGTCCGAATAATGGGGGAGGAGAGAAGTGCCCGAATAATGGGGGAGGAGAGAAGTGCCCGAATAATGGGGGGAGGAGGGGGGGAGAGAAGTGCCCGAATAATGGGGGGTGAGAGAAGTGCCCGAATAATGGGGGGGGGGGGGGGAGGAGGGGAGAGAAGTGCCCGGATAATGGGGGGAGGAGGAGGGGAGAGAAGTGCCCGGATAATGGGGGGAGGAGGAGGGGAGAGAAGTGCCCGGATAATGGGGGGAGGAGGAGGGGAGAGAAGTGCCCGGATAATGGGGGGAGGAGGAGGGGAGAGAAGTGCCCGGATAATGGGGGGGAGGAGGAGGGGAGTGAAGTGCCCGGATAATGGGGGGAGGAGGAGGGGAGAGAAGTGCCCGGATAATGGGGGGAGGAGGAGGGGAGAGAAGTGCCCGAATAATGGGGGGAGGAGGGGGGGGGAGAAGTGCCCGAATATTGGGGGGGGGGGGGGGAGGAGGGGAGAGAAGTGCCCGAATAATGGGGGGAGGAGGGGGGAGAGAAGTGCCCGAATAATGGGGGGAGAGAAGTGCCCGAATAATGGGGGGAGGAGTGGGGAGTGAAGTGCCCGAATAATTGGAAGAGAGAAGTGCCCGAATAATTGGGGGGAGGGAAAGTGTCCATATAATGGGGGGGGGGGGGGAAAGAAATGTGTCCATATAATAGGGGGGGTGGGAGAAGTGTATCCATATAATAGGAGGGGGGGGAGAAGTGTGTCCATATAATAGGAGGGGGGGGGAGAAGTGTGTCCATATAATAGGAGGGGGGGGGAGAAGTGTATCCATATAATAGGAGGGGGGGGAGAAGTGTGTCCATATAATAGGAGCGGGGGAGAAGTGTGTCCATATAATAGGAGGGAGGGGGGGTAAGAAGTGTGTCCATATAATAGGGGGGGGGGAGAAGTGTGTCCATATAATAGGGGGGGGGAGAAGTGTGTCCATATAATAGGGGGGGGGGGAGAAGTGTGTCCATATAATAGGGGGGGGGGAGAAGTGTGTCCATATAATAGGGGGGGAGAGAAGTGTGTCCATATAATAGGAGGGAGGGGGGAGAGAAGTGTGTCCATATAATAGGGGGGGAGAGAAGTGTGTCCATATAATAGGAGGGGGGGGAGAAGTGTGTCCATATAATAGGAGGGAGGGGGGGAAGAAGTGTGTCCATATAATAGGGGGGGTGGGAGAAGTGTGTCCATATAATAGGAGGGGGGGGGAGAGAAGTGTGTCCATATAATAGGAGGGGGGGGGAGAGAAGTGTGTCCATATAATAGGAGGGGGGGGGGGAGAGAAGTGTGTCCATATAATAGGAGGGGGGGGGAGAGAAGTGTGTCCATATAATAGGAGGGGGGGGAGAGAAGTGTGTCCATATAATAGGAGGGGGGGAGAGAAGTGTGTCCATATAATAGGAGGGGGGGAGAGAAGTGTGTCCATATAATAGGGGGGGAGAGAAGTGTGTCCATATAATAGGGGGGAGAGAAGTGTGTCCATATAATAGGGGGGAGAGAAGTGGGGGAGAGAAGTGTGTCCATATAATAGGGGGGAGAGAAGTGTGTCCATATAATAGGGGGGAGAGAAGTGTGTCCATATAATAGGAGGGGGGGGAGAAGTGTGTCCATATAATAGGAGGGAGGGGGGGAAGAAGTGTGTCCATATAATAGGGGGGGGAGAAGTGTGTCCATATAATAGGAGGGGGGGGAGAGAAGTGTGTCCATATAATAGGGGGGGGGGAGAGAAGTGTGTCCATATAATAGGGGGGGGAGAGAAGTGTGTCCATATAATAGGGGGGGGGAGAAGTGTGTCCATATAATAGGAGGGGGGGAGAAGTGTGTCCATATAATAGGAGGGGGGGGGGGGAGAGAAGTGTGTCCATATAATAGGGGGGGAGAGAAGTGTGTCCATATAATAGGGGGGAGAGAAGTGTGTCCATATAATAGGAGGGGGGGAGAAGTGTGTCCATATAATAGGAGGGGGGGGGGGGAAGAAGTGTGTCCATATAATAGGGGGGGGGGGGAGAAGTGTGTCCATATAATAGGAGGGGGGGGGGGGAGAGAAGTGTGTCCATATAATAGGGGGGGGAGAGAAGTGTGTCCATATAATAGGGGGGGAGAGAAGTGTGTCCATATAATAGGAGGGGGGGGGGGAGAGAAGTGTGTCCATATAATAGGGGGGGAGAGAAGTGTGTCCATATAATAGGGGGGGAGAGAAGTGTGTCCATATAATAGGGGGGGAGAGAAGTGTGTCTATATAATAGGGGGGGAGAGAAGTGTGTCCATATAATAGGGGGGAAAGAAGTGTGTCCATATAATAGGGGGGAGAGAAGTGTGTCCATATAATAGGGGGGGAGAGAAGTGTGTCCATATAATAGGGGGGAGAGAAGTGTGTCCATATAATAGGAGGGGGGGGGAGAGAAGTGTGTCCATATAATAGGAGGGGGGGAGAGAAGTGTGTCCATATAATAGGGGGGGGGGAGAGAAGTGTGTCCATATAATAGGGGGGAGAGAAGTGTGTCCATATAATAGGAGGGGGGGAGAAGTGTGTCCATATAATAGGAGGGAGGGGGGGGAAGAAGTGTGTCCATATAATAGGGGGGGGGGGGGAGAAGTGTGTCCATATAATAGGGGGGAGAGAAGTGTGTCCATATAATAGGGGGGGAGAGAAGTGTGTCCATATAATAGGGGGGGAGAGAAGTGTGTCCATATAATAGGAGGGGGGAGAGAAGTGTGTCCATATAATAGGAGGGGGGGGAGAGAAGTGTGTCCATATAATAGGGGGGGGGGGGAGAAGTGTGTCCATATAATAGGGGGGAGAGAAGTGTGTCCATATAATAGGGGGGAGAGAAGTGTGTCCATATAATAGGGGGGAGAGAAGTGTGTCCATATAATAGGAGGGGGGAGAGAAGTGTGTCCATATAATAGGAGGGGGGGAGAGAAGTGTGTCCATATAATAGGAGGGGGGAGAGAAGTGTGTCCATATAATAGGAGGGGGGGGGGAGAAGTGTGTCCATATAATAGGAGGGGGGGGGAGAGAAGTGTGTCCATATAATAGGAGGGGGGGGGAGAAGTGTGTCCATATAATGGGGAGAGAAGTGTGTCCATATAATAGGAGGGGGGAGAGAAGTGTGTCCATATAATAGGAGGGGGGGAGAGAAGTGTGTCCATATAATAGGAGGGGGGGGGAGAAGTGTGTCCATATAATAGGGGGGAGGGGGGGAGAGAAGTGTGTCCATATAATGGGGGGGGGATAAGTGTGTCCATATAATGGGGGGGGGAGATAAGTGTATCCATATAATAGGAGGGGGGGGAGAGAAGTGTGTCCATATAATAGGAGGGGGGAGAGAAGTGTGTCCATATAATGGGGGGGGGGATAAGTGTGTCCATATAATGGGGGGGGGAGATAAGTGTGTCCATATAATAGGAGGGGGGGGGGTAGAGAAATGTGTCCATATAATAGGAGGTGGGGGGGGTAGAGAAATGTGTCCATATAAAAGGGAGGACACTTGTCCTTCCCTCCTTAAGGACCAGACAAATTTTATTTTTACGTTTACGTTTCTTCCTCTTCGCCTTCTAAAAATCATAACTCTTTTATATTTTCATTTACAGACTATTATGAGGGCTTGTCTTTTGCGCGACCAGTTGTCCTTTGTAATGACATCTCATTTTACCATATAATATATGGCGCAACCAAAAAATACTGTGTTGCAAAATTGAAAAGAATTTTGGAAGGTTTCGTTTTCACGCCGTACAATTTACGGTAAAAATGACAGGTTTACTTTATTCTGTGGGTCAATACAATTAAAATGATACCCATGATTTTTATACTTTTCTATTATTGTTGCGCTTAAAAAAAGTCAAACTTTTTAACCCAATTAGTATGTTTAAAATCCCTTAATTTTGACGACCTATAACTTTTTCATTTTTTTCGTATAAACAGCGGTATGAGGGCTACATTTTTTGCGCAATGATCTGTACTTTTTATTGATACCATATTTGCATATATAAAACTTTTAATACATTATTTTTATAATTTTTTTTTTTTTGGACTATGATGTGACCAAAAAAGTAGCAATTTTGGACCTTTTTTTTAATGTTTACGCTAGTCACCATACGGGATAATGCGGACGATCTGATCATCCATATTAAGTGCCACAGATGCCATGATCTGTATTGATCACGGCATCTGAGAGTTTATTGCCAGACATCGGCGCGATCGCTGATTTCCGCCATTACCGGCAGGTCCCCGGCTGTGCATGACGCGAGCACTGGTCCGGTGCACGCGATTATGTTAATGATGTAAATGTACGTCATAGTGCGCTTAGTACCACTGCGCCATGACGTACATTTACGTCCGATGACGCTAAAGGGTTAAATACAGGATATAGTAGATTCCTCCACTCGCGAGCGCTGATTGGCCGGTCTTGTGTCCTCATTATAGAACAGTCCTAATTATTTGGATCTCTTAGAACATTCACAATTAATTTCTCACATACTAATCAGTGGGACAAAAATAAGTCGTATAATACTCACTGGCCACTTTATTATCTGTCCAATTTCTTGTTAATACAAATAATTAATCAGCCAATCACATGACAGCAACTCAATGCATTTAGTCACGTAGAAGCGGTCAAGACAACTTTCGTAAGTTCAAAGCGAGCATTAGAATAGGGAACAAAGGCAATGTAAGTGACTGTGAACGTAACATGGTTGTTGGGAACAGACAGGCCTTTCTGAGTATTTCACAAACTGCGGATCTACTGGGATCTTCACAAACAAGAACGTTCCGAAAAAGAGAGAATATCCAGTGAGTGGCAGGTCTGTGGAGGAAAAGACCTTGTTGGTCTCGGAGGAGAACGGGCAGACTGATTCGAGATAACAGAAAGGCAACAGTAACTCAACCAACTGGTTACAACCAAGGTCTGCAGAATACCATCTCTGACCGCACAACACGGAACCTAGAAGCAGATGGGCTACAGGAGCAGAAGACCACATCGGGGCCACTCCTGTCAGCTAAGAACAGGAAACTAGGCCACAATTCACACAGGCACCAGAACTGGTCAAGAGAAGACGGAAGAGCGTTGTCTGGTCTGAGGAGTCTCCATTCCTGCGTTAACATTCAGATGACAGGGTCAGCGTGGATCCCTCCTGCCTTGTATCAGTGGATCAGGCTGGTGGGGGTGTAATGGTGCAGGGGAAATTTTCTGGGCACTTTGGGCCCCTTAGTACCAATTGATCCCAGTATAAACACCACAGCCTCCCTGAGTATTGTTACTGACCATGTCCATCCCTTTATGACCACAGTGTCCCCTGTATCTTCTGATAATTCCAGCAGGATAATGCCCCATGTCACATGACATCATCTCATACAGGACAATGAGGTCACATGACATCATCTCATACAGGACAGTGAGGTCACATGACATCATCTCATACAGGACAGTGAGGTCACATGACATCATCTCATACAGGACAGTGAGGTCACATGACATCATCTCATACAGGACAGTGAGGTCACATGACATCATCCCATACAGGACAATGAGGTCACATGACATCATCTCATACAGGACAATGAAGTCACATGACATCCCATACAGGACAATGAGGTCACGTGACATCAACCCATAGGTCAATGAGGTCACATGACTCCAATGGCCTCCACAGTCACCAGATCTCATCCTATAGATCCCCACTGGGATGTGGTGGAACTGGAGATTCTCATCATGGACGTGCAGTCGACTGTGTGATGTCATCATGTCTATATGGAGGAACTGTGTGATGTCATCATGTCTATATGGAGGAACTGTGTGATGTCATCATGTCCATATGGAGGAACTGTATGATGTCATCATGTCTATATGGAGGAACTGTGTGATGTCATCATGTCTATATGGAGGAACTGTGTGATGTCATCATGTCCATGTGGAGGAACTGTGTGATGTCATCATGTCTATATGGAGGAACTGTGTGATGTCATCATGTCTATATGGAGGAACTGTGTGATGTCATCATGTCTATATGGTGGAACTGTGTGATGTCATCATGTCTATATGGAGGAACTGTGTGATGTCATCATGTCCATATGGAGGAACTGTGTGATGTCATCATGTCTATATGGAGGAACTGTGTGATATCATCATGTCTATATGGAGGAACTGTGTGATGTCATCATGTCCATATGGAGGAACTGTGTGATATCATCATGTCCATGTGGAGGAACTGTGTGATGTCATCATGTCTATATGGAGGAACTGTATGATGTCATCATGTCTATATGGAGGAACTGTGTGATGTCATCATGTCTATATGGAGGAACTGTGTGATGTCATCATGTCCATATGGAGGAACTGTATGATGTCATCATGTCTATATGGAGGAACTGTGTGATGTCATCATGTCTATATGGAGGAACTGTGTGATGTCATCATGTCCATGTGGAGGGACTGTGTGATGTCATCATGTCCATATGAAGGAACTGTGTGATGTCGTCATGTCTATGTGGAGGAACTGTGTGATGTCATCATGTCCATATGGAGGAACTGTGTGATGTCATCATGTCCATATGGAGGAACTGTGTGATGTCATCATGTCCATGTGGAGGAACTGTGTGATGTCATCATGTCCATGTGGAGGAACTGTGTGATGTCATCATGTCCATGTGGAGGAACTGTGTGATGTCATCATGTCCATATGGAGGAACTGTGTGATGTCATCATGTCCATATGGAGGAACTGTGTGATGTCATCATGTCCATGTGGAGGAACTGTGTGATGTCATCATGTCCATATGAAGGAACTGTGTGATGTCGTCATGTCTATATGGAGGAACTGTGTGATGTCATCATGTCTATATGGAGGAACTGTGTGATGTCATCATGTCCATATGGAGGAACTGTGTGATGTCATCATGTCTATATGGAGGAACTGTGTGATGTCATCATGTCTATATGGAGCAAAATCTCCAGCACCTGGTAGAAAATATAAAGGGGCCTGACCTGGGAACTACAGAGGCGTACCTAATAATGTTTAATGTATTTGTAATTAAAGTGCGAACACAATAGTTTTATGTAACTGACACTTTTTTAGGCTGATTACAGCTAGATAGGTGTTTTTTTTCATACAAAAACAGCTGATAAACAGTCTATTCTTTTTTTTTTTTTCAGTCTGTTTTTGTGTGTTGTCGTCTTTCACGTTATTTCGTAGAAGGATCCTTCCCTCGATCTAAAAATCACATGACCTGCAATGAGAACAACACAAGTGGTAATGTGTACGTGTGCCAAATTTAATTAATGGTCGCACAGCGCTAGTACACTTTTTTTTTTTTTAAATAAAGAACACTTTAGTACACCACTATGGTTTCCCCGCTACACAAAGACATTTTGACAATTTTTAGGAAAAGTCACACGTCATAGATCAGCAACCACTTCAAAGTAAAAAGACAAAAGAGTTCAAGTAAGACACGTTTTCAAAAGTCACTTCAGATCTAGAGCTGCTAGACTTTTCCACACCAAAAAAGGTGATTATGTGATCCGCCGTTGTACACATGACTCCGGCCCCAGACAATTATTACAGATTGTGGATTATTAGGAATAGAGATTACCGCATCTGCACTGTATCATTTAACGTAAAGTGTACAACCAAACCCCCCCTAAAAGTTGCATAATTGTGTTTTTCTTTTCAATTTTCCCACACAAATAATATTTTTTGGTTGTGCCATACATTTTATGGTAAAATGAAACTTGTCTTTACAAAGTACAATTGGTCGGACATAAAAGACAAGCCTCGTATGGGTCTGTGGATAGAACAATAAGGCTAGGTTCACACGACGGAATATCTGCCTGCAATTCTGCTTTGAAATTGCTGGCAGAAATTCCGCTTGATAAAATGTATAGTGTAGTGAATGGGTTCCCGTTCACAAATTCACACTTTGGAATTTGTGAACGGAAAATCCGCTTGGAAATTTCCACCTGAAGAATGGCGTTGCTCATTCTTCAGGTGGCAATACTCGCGGAACACATTGCAGTCTATTGGAGCTTGCAGTGTCCGCACGGTCCTAGCGCCGACAGATTCAGTCGGCGCTGGCCGCACTTGGAGTCTCCGGGTGGAAATTTTCTGCCCGGAGATTCCGCAGTGTGAACCTAGCCTAAGGCTAGGTTCACACTGCGGAATCTCTGGGCAGAATTTCTGCTGGAGATTTAGCCGGCGGCACTAAGACCGCATGGACTGCATTGCCGTCCCCATAGACGGCAATGCATTTTTGGGTAGATCTTTTGGGAGATCTGCTCAGAAATGCATTGACATCTATGAGGATGTCAATGCAGTCCGCTCGGTCCTAGTGCCGCCATCTTGATCTCTGGCAGAAATTCTGTCCAGAAATTCCACAGTGTGAACCCAGCCTTAGAGTTATCTCCTGCCCGGTGCACGAGGCGGAGGTCAACACGCCCTCTACATGCATCTCTATGGAAGATACAGAAGTACAGCGCTTCGGCTCTCCCACAGAGATGCAAGGGTAGGAGATTTCAGGGGGGGCAAAGTAGTGGAACACTCCACGATCTTGCACTTATCCTCTACCCTTTTGGATAAGGGATACATTTTGCTAAGCTGGATAAACCCCCTTTAAAAGGCGAGGGGGCAAAAAACAAAAATCAAACTGGACTGTGTCCTTAAGGGGTTAATTAGGTTCTAATTATGTAATTTAGGAAATGCAGTGAAACACACGTGGGACCACAGCCTAAGGGTAGGGTCGCACATAGCGCATCCGCAGCGTATTTCACGCTGCGGATGTGCCGATGACCGCCTCTAGAGTGAGCCTCCTGCTGTGCCTGTGTGTCCTGCGTGTCTGCCCGTAGCAGCAATCCACACGTCTGCAGCAAACTGCGAGCGCATGCACAATTTACTAACATCCAATGCTGTCGCTCCCTGAGCTAGTCCGAGAGTGGGCGCGATGTCTCAGTAAACTGCACGTGCGAGCGCAGTTTACTACAGACTCGCGGATTGTTGCTACGAGCAGAGACGCAGGACACACCGGCAAAGCAAGGGAGATCACTCTAGTGAAGGTCATCGGCGCATCCGCAGCGTGAAATATGCATCGCATGCGCTACATGTGACCCTACCCTTAAGCAATGCGTGTCTCCAGCTGTTGCAAAAAAAATAAAAAATGTTTATTCTTTCACAAGAATCCGCTCAGAAATGGATTGCCATCTATAGAGATGCCGCATATCCGAGCGGTCCTAGCACCGGCTGATTCGGTCGGCTCATGCTGTACACTGAATGTCCGCTTGGAATTTCACTGGGCGGATATTACATAGTGTGAACCCTACCTTAGGGAAGGAACACACGTAGATATGCTGCAGATTTTCTGCAACAGATGTGTGATGGGCATTCAGCTGAGCTTATGTGTTTGACTACTTTGTGTGGATGGTGCCAAATATTGGCCTAGGTCAGTGTTTCCCGACCAGGGTTCCTCTAACTGTTGCAAAACTACAACTCCCAACATGCCCGGACAGCCAAAGGCTGTCCGGGCATGCTGGGAGTTGTAGTTTTACAACAGCCTGTGGCAACCTGGTTGGGAAACAATTGCCTAGGTGTACAAAGCCAAAGGCCTCACAATGTATTTTCCATGTTTCTCTTTCAGGCCTCTGTGAATTATGAACATTGAAAGCAGCAGCATCATCGATGGTTTTCTTAAATGTAGCCACACAAGCGTCCTGCAGTCTCCTTCCAGGGGTCTGCTTGGTCTAGGAGTAGCTGAGCAGCCCTCCTCCACCGCACTGTCCCGGACAGGCCTCAGCCTTGGCGCGGTGGGCTCAGCTTTATCCGGACGCGAGAACATGATGTCACAGGATGAGCTAATGGTACAAGAGGAAACGGTGAAAAATGACGAAGAAGATGTGGATGCACAGGAGAGGCTGCTGCCCCCGGGATTCCAGTACACGGTCAGTGGGCAACGCTGCGCTGTGCATCCCCTGTACATATTTCCCTCAATTTCCATAAGTAGTTCTGTGGCCGTATGGAACTACAGTGGTCCCTCAAGTTACAATATTAATTGGTTCTGGGACGACCATTGTATGTTGAAACCATTGTATGTTGAGACCAGAACTCTATGGAAACCTGGTAATTGGTTCTAAAGGCACCAAAATGTCATCCAAAAATAGGAAAAAGTGAGAATTAAAGAAAAATAAGTAGATAACTAATACAGATAAAGCAAATCCTTATATATAAAAGTAAGAAAGATCTGCTGGGAGCTGTAAATCACTGTCTGTGTCAGTGTTTCCCAAGCAGGGAGCCTCCAGCTGTTGCAAAACTACAACTCCCAGCATGCCCGGACAGCCAAAGGCTGTCCGGGCATGCTGGGAGTTGTAGTTTTGCAACAGCTGGGGCCACCCTGCTTGGGAAACACTGGTCTATGTAGAGGACAGGAGCTTCTTTGGGGTCCGGTACAGTAGACACAATGTCCAAAAAAAGTAATGGAGTCGCCCCCACCTGGTGTCCAAAGGAGCAGGTAACCCTGGTACAGGTAAAGAGTACAGAACATGTAATACCTCCCTGTACTGTAGGGGGCGCTACCAGACACCAGTCAGTGCATGCACTTCAGTAATACAGGTAAAGAATACAGAACATGTAATACCTCCCTGTACTGTAGGGGGCGCTACCAGACACCAGTCAGTGCATACACTTCAGTAATACAGGTAAAGAGTAGAGAACATGTAATACCTCCCTGTACTGTAGGGGCGCTACCAGACACCAGTCAGTGCATACACTTCAGTAATACAGGTAAAGAGTACAGAACATGTAATACCTCCCTGTACTATAGGGGGCGCTACCAGACACTAGTCAGTGCATACACTTCAGTAATACATGTAAGGAGTACAAAACATGTAATACCTCCCTGTACTGTAGGGGGCGCTACCAGACACCAGTCAGTGCATACACTTCAGTAATACAGGTAAAGAGTAAAGAACATGTAAAACCTCTCTGTACTGTAGGGGGACCTACCAGACACCAGTCAGTGCATGCACTTCAGTAATACAGGTAAAGAGTAAAGAACATGTAATACCTCCCTGTACTGTAGGGGGACCTACCAGACACCAGTCAGTGCATGCACTTCAGTAATACAGGTAAAGAATACAGAACATGTAATACCTCCCTGTACTGTAGGGGGCGCTACCAGACACCAGTCAGTGCATACACTTCAGTAATACAGGTAAAGAGTAGAGAACATGTAATACCTCCCTGTACTGTAGGGGGCGCTACCAGACACCAGTCAGTGCATACACTTCAGTAATACAGGTAAAGAGTACAGAACATGTAATACCTTCCTGTACTGTAGGGGCGCTACCAGACACCAGTCAGTGCATACACTTCAGTAATACAGGTAAAGAGTACAGAACATGTAATACCTCCCTGTACTGTAGGGGGCGCTACCAGACACCAGTCAGTGCATGTACTTAAGCAATACAGGGGTTTTACCAGTGAATGCCCATTCTGATTGGTCAGTTCTTCCAGCAATTGACATGTTTAACAGATCTGGACTGTCCGTAGCATTGTATGTTGAGTCTGGTTTCAACTTACGATGGTCCAGAAAAGACAATTGTATGTTGAAACTATTATATGTTGAGGCCATTGTAAGTTGAGGAATCCCTGTATATGCTACAGAAACAAATCAACATAAAACTGCCCCTGTTTTCCAGGCGGACATTCCACAAATGTAAAAAAAAAAAAAAATGACCAGTCCTCAGTCTGCCACCAGATAAAACTGATGCACAATGGAAACTGTTAAAAATAAAATACTATACCAATAGTACAAGATTTAATCAAAAGATAATTTAATTAATTAAAAGGAAAACTAACCAAAGAATAGCATAGAAAATACATAAAAATATTGTCTATCCACAGGGCCCTTGTGGTAAGACTTACAATATTTTACAATATCAACCCCAAATAAAATATTGCGGGGGGCCTGACGGCTGGTACCCCCCGTGATTTGTATGGGGCCCCGACTCTCCTCGGGAACGCAGCCTCACGACCCCCATACAAAGCGGTGACCGACACGCCCCCTCCATATATCTCTGTGGGAAAGCTGAAGTTAGTCGAATGGCTCCCCCATAGAGGTATATGGCTTGTTGGCCACCGCTTTGTGTGGGGATCCGCACACCCTGTTCCCAGGTAGAGCAGAGGTCCCCTGCAGTTAGACCCCCCGCAATCTAAAACTTATTCCCTATCCTGCCGATAGAGGATACGTTTTTTTAGCATAATTTATCTCCTTTAACCCCTTAAGGACTCAGCGTTTTTGCATTTTCATTTTTTCCTCATCACCTTCTAAAAATCATAACGCTTTCAATTTTGCACATAAAATTCCAAATGATGGCTTATTTTTTGCGCCACCAATTCTACTTTGCAGTGACATTAGTCATTTTACCAAAAAATCCACGGCGAAACGGAAAAAAAAAATCATTGTGCGACAAAATTGAAGAAAAAATTTCATTTTGTAACTTTTGGGGGCTTCCGTTTCTACGCAGTGCATTTTTTGGTAAAAATGACACCTTATCATTATTCTGTAGGTCCATACGGTTAAAATGATCCCCTACTTATATAGGTTTGAATTTGTCGTTATGAAAAGAATCCTAACTACATGCAGGAAAATGTATACGTTTAAAATTTTCATCTTCTGACCCCTATAACTTTTTTATTTTTCCGCTTACGGGCCGGTTTGAGGGCAAATTTTTTATGCCGTGTTCTAAAGTTTTTATCGGTACCATTTTTGAATTGATAGGACTTTTTGATTGCTTTTTTATTCATGTTATTATGATATAAAAAGTGACCAAAATTACGCTATGTTGGACTTTGGAATTTTTTGCGCGTACGCAATTGACCATGCGGTTTAATTAACAATATATTTTTATAGTTCGGACATTTACGCATGCGGCGATACCACATATTTTTATTTACACAGTTGTTTTTTATGGGAAAAGGGGGGTGATTCAAACTTTTATTAGGGAAGGGGTTAAATGATCTTTGTTAACTTTTTTTTTCACTTTTTTTTTTTGCAGTGCTGTAGCTCCCATAGGGACCTATAACACTGCACACACTGATCTCTTATACTGATCCCTGCAAAGCCATAGCTTTGCATGGATCAGCGAGATAGGGGCTTGATTGCTCAAGCCTGTAGCTCAGGCTTGGAGTAATCAAACGCCGATCGGACGCGACGGAGCAAGGCAAGGGGGTCTCCGCTCGCGTCCTAGCTGATCGGGACATCGCGATTTTATCGCGACTGAGCTGCCGGGAAGCGTTTACTTTCATTTTCAGCGCAGCGATCAACTTTAATCGCCGCGTCTGAAGGGTTAATAGTGCGCGGCACAACGTTCGGTGCCGCGCGCTATTAGCCCAGGGTCTCAGCTATGAATAGCAGCCGGGACCGACCCGATGTGATGTTTTAAACACCGGGACCGGGCACAGGGCGTACAGGTACGCCCTGCGTCCTTAAGAGGTTAAATAGCTGAGGCTTGCATTATGAGGTTCCGTAGCAGCTGCCATCTGTATTGTAATTAGATATTGATCACCATTGATGAAAAAGTAGATTTGCCAAGACATGGACGGGTGCAGCACAGCCTATGTATAACACTTGTGTTGTCATTGAAATGTGTGAATGATAAAGTTCGTAATTCCATATATGTCAAATAATTTTTTGATGGATGTTTAGCACAACCTCATGAAGGATTTTGTAGTGGAGCTCTGCGTCTTGCAGCTATGAGGCATCTGCTGATCTCTGTGTTATCACAACAGGTTCATGTGAAACAAGAGATCAAATTCACAGAGGAGATGGAGGCGCAGATGACGGAGAACAAGCAGCTGTCAGAGCCGGTCGACCTCCAGAAGAAGAAGAAAAGGAAGCAGAGATCCCCAGCCAAGGTAAAGCAGAGCCGGGTTATGCAGGTTTGGAGGGGGGTCAGGCTGTGTGCTGAATCTTATCTCAAACTATTGCATGTATTTCAGATCCTCACTATCAATGAGGACGGCTCCCTGGGACTGAAGATCCCAAAATGTCATGTGTGCGAGCACTGCAACGCAGCGTTCAGAACCAACTATCACCTGCAGAGACACGTCTTCATCCACACAGGTAATCCCACAAGTATCCAACCCATGGTCATTGTGGACTCTCAGTGGGTTCTCATGTGCCTTGCTGTAACATAGTAAAGGACAATCCGCTTCCATTACTGAGTGACGACCAATATGGCTGCCTTTACAGCATCCATAGTGGTGGTAACCTGGCTGGCCTAGGCAAAAACACAGCAAAATGTATAACCCCTTAAAGGGGTACTCCACCCCTAGACATCTTATCCCCAATCCAAAGGATAACGGATAAGATGTCTGATCGCATTGGTCTCGCAGCTGGGACCCCTGCGATCTCTGTGCAGCAGCGGGCGTTTGTTTAGGTTTTGGGCGCCAGCGGCGAACGTCATGGCCACACACCCTCAATGTGAGTCTATGGAAGGGGGCGTGGCTGCCGCCAAGCCCCCTCCCATAGACTTGCATTGAGGGGGCGTGGCATCACAATGCCCGCTCAAAGCGTTCGGAACTAAATGTTCCGAACGCTTGGGCAGCGGAGTACCCCTTTAACCCCTTAAGGTCGTACCTGTACGCCCTGAGTCCGCTCCCTTTCTATAGCGGGTTGGGCCCGGCCTCTAACAACGGCCGGGACCCGTGGCTAATAGCGCGCAGCACTGATCGCGGTGCCGTGTGCTATTAACCCTTTAGAGACGCCGTTCAAAGTTGATCGCCGCATCTAAAGTGAAAGTAAACTACTGCCGGTTAGCTCAGTGGGCTGTTCAGGATTTCATCGCGGCATCCCGAACAGCTGGCATACACAAGGAGGGTCCCTACCTTCCTCCTGCGTCGCCGATCGCTGAGTGACTGCTCAGTGCATGAGATCCAGGCATGAGCAGTCAAGCGGCAGAATCATCGATCAATGTTAGCCTATGAGATAACAAAGCTATATGTAAAAGATCAGTTAGTGAGGTATAGTAGCCACAAGAAAAAAAAAAGTGAATAAAGATCATTTAACCCCTTCCCTAAGAAAAGTTTGAATCACCCCCTTTTCCCATAAAAAAAAAGACTGTGTAAATAAAAATAAACATATGTGGTATCGCCGCGTGCGGAAATATCCGAATTATAAAAATATATCATTAATTAATGGCGTACGCACAAAAATAGTCCAAAATAGCGTATTTTTTGTCACTTTGTATATCATGAAAAAATGAATAAAAGGCGATCAAAAAGTCCGATCAATACAAAAATTGTACCACTAAAAACTTCAGATCACGGCGCAAAAAATGAACCCTCAGTCATACTGGCCCGTATGCGGAAAAATAAAAAAGTTATAGGGGTCAGAAATGACAATTTTAAACATATAAATTTTCCTGCATGTAGTTATGATTTTTTCCAGAAGTGCGACAATATCAAACCTATATAAGTAGGGGATCATTTTAATCGTATGGACCTATAGAATAATGATAAGATGTAATTTTTCCCGAAAAATTTACTGCGTAGAAACGGAAGCCCCCAAAAGTTACAAAATGGCGTTTTTTCTTCAATTTTGTTGCACAATGATTTTTTTTTTCCGTTTCACCGTAGATTTTTGGGCACAATGACTGATGTCATTACAAATTAGAATTGGTGGCGCAAAAAGTAAGCAATCATATGGATTTTTAGGTGCAAAATTGAAAGAATTATGATGTTTAAAGTTAAGGAGGAAAAAACTAAAGTGCAAAAACTGAAAAACGCTCAGTCCTTAAGGGGTTAAGGACATGTTTATAAAGACCCAGCATTACTTTTCTGCCATATGACACTGAGGTTTACAATTTTTTCCCCCCTCAAGTGGTAGCGTATATGTGGTGATGTACATGTCAAACTCTGCACTACTCTTATATCCCAAAACGCCACTTGTATGCTGTCTTAGTAATCATATAGAAAATAATAGAAAAAGGAAAATAAAACAAAAATATGCACAGCAAAACTACGTACCCTGGATAAACACGTTCCTGAAGGTCAGGCAGCCATTAACATTAGTGATGTGCAGCTGGTTTAAGTGAGGCTTATGGGCACCAATTCTCAGTGATAGATTGAGAAGATGCAAACAATTCATAGAGTTCATGTCAATGTTATATTACGGGAGTCATGTAATGTCTTTGTATAACCAATGGTCTGACATTATGTTGTTGCAGGTGAGAAGCCTTTTCAGTGCAGTCAGTGTGATATGCGCTTCATCCAGAAGTATCTGCTGCAGAGACACGAGAAGATTCACACGGGTGAGTCCACATATTATGTGCTCCCCAAGAGCTGAGGCTTTTCTGCTCCATTTCTTGTCCATACTAGGGCTGGACACTTGAATGCTTTCCCTTCCTCTGGCTGTGGTTATGTACAGTGTGTAGATATTGTATTTTTTTAGATGCATCTGATGTTATTCTATGTGGATACTGCCCAAAATCTTTAAAGAAACGAACAAAATGTATATATTGCAGGAGAGAAACCTTTTCATTGTGACGAATGTGGGATGCGCTTTATTCAGAAATACCACATGGAGAGGCACAAGAGGACGCACAGTGGAGAGAAACCATACCAATGTGAATACTGCCTCCAGGTGCGTAGTATTACCAGTATGGCTTCCTTGTTTTCGGTAATACCGGTACTGCCTCCAGGTTTTTAATAATACCAGTACTGCCTTCATGGGTGTAATAATACCAGTACTAACACTGCAGGAGATAAAGTGACACTATTGTAACATTGCCTACAAAGACTACAGGGCATCAGCTCTTCTATTTGTCACTGCGGGAGATCGGGGTCCTAGGCATGCGAGTCCGGCAGTGCTGGGAACCAGAGAACTGTAAGTCACAATATAGTATGCTCAAAGAGAAAAGAGGTTACCCGCACTCGCCGCTAGGCTTCAGCATGACGACTCAGCTACATCGGCTTCCACGGACATCTCCGGTTTCAGACACGTTGCAGGGCGCTCAGAGACAACTGCCGGCTTGTTTCACGCTGATTCCGTTTCTTTCGGCCTCGTATATATGAGAAACAAGGCTGGAAGAAGCACAGTCAGCGCGAAACCAGCCGGCAGTCGCCTCTGAGCGCCCCGCAGCCTGTCTGAAACCGCAGATGTCCGTGGAAACCGATGTAGCGGAGTTGTCTTGCTGAAGCTTAGCAGCGAGTGCGGGTAACCGATTTTCTCTTCGAGCGTATAATACCAGTACTGCCTCCATGAGTGTGTAACCATACTAGTGCGGGCAGCAGGTGTGTAACCATACTAGTGCTGGCAGCAGGTGTGTAACCATACTAGTGCTGGCAGCAGGTGTGTAACCATACTAGTGCTGGCAGCAAGTGTGAAGCCATACTAGTGCTGGCAGCAGGTGTGTAACCATACTAGTGCTGGCAGCAAGTGTGAAGCCATACTAGTGCTGGCAGCAGGTGTGTAACCATACTAGTGTTGCGTGCATGTATGTAATCATAGTTAAAAATTCTTAATTGGAGCAAAGGCATACAGAATTATATAAAGTCTACAGGGGAATTATCAAGTGTGGTGAAGATGAACGATTTTTCTGCACTTTTAATTTGTGTGGTGGCAATGATTATGTGAACAGAAGAAAAAATAGATCAGCTCACCGCTTCAATATGAAAAGCCCCAGACACAGGTGGACTGTGAAGCGGAAGCACTGATGCAGGGAACCGCTTCTCCCCGTAGTATACAGACAAATGGAGGAAAAAAGCTCCAGCTCCCACGGGTACCATTAAGACTTAACGTTTACTTCATCCAGATAAAATTAAAAAGAACATACTGGGGGTAGGTAGTGACATGTCACTCTAAAATAGGATAAAGACAAAATCACCCAAGAGCGCTCCATAGTGCAATTACAAGAGGGTAAGATACGCATAAACTATTGAAATGCGTTTACCCGGGTGGTTGTGCTGACAAGCAGGCACAACACTGGTAAAGATGTTATTCCAAAGTGCAGCCGATCCGTCCAACTCGTGGTGTCCAAATGTCCAACAATTACCTCCAAACCACTTAGGGATTCTCCAGGCGCAAACAAAGGATAGCAGCAATAGATATGGCAACAGTGCTTAATAAAAGGATCAGGTGTATTATAACCGAGGTTAATAAGAAATAGAGCAACGCGTTTCAACGCCAGGACAGGCGTCTTCCTCAGGTTAAAACGAGACAATGACACATATCAGATATATATACAAAAAAGTACCGTATTGCAGGAGACAATTAGCTCACGTCAGGCCATGAGACGTGAGCTAATTGTCTCCTGCAATACGGTACTTTTTTGTATATATCTGATATGTGTCATTGTCTCGTTTGAACCTGAGGAAGACGCCTGTCCTGGTGTTGAAACGCGTTATTCTATTTCTTATTAAACACCTCGGGTATAATACACCTGATCCTTTTATTAAGCACTGCTGCCATATCTATTGCTGCTATCCTTTGTTTGCGCCTGGTGGTTTGGAGGTAATTGTTGGACTCTAAAATAGGAGTGAAACACCGACGCATTTCGAGCATAAGCTCTTTGTCAGGGCCATGACTAAGAGCTTATGCTTGAAACGCGTCAACGTTTTTTTTTAGAGTGACATATCACTACTAGAGATGAGCAAACTTACAGTTAATTCGATTCGTCACGAACTTCTCGGCTCGGCAGTTGATGACTTATCCTGCATAAATTAGTTCAGCTTTCAGGTGCTCCGGTGGGCTGGAAAAGATGGATACAGTCCTAGGAAAGAGTCTCCTAGGACTGTATGAACCTTTTCCAGCCCACGGGAGCACCGGAAAGCTGAACTAATTTATGCAGGATAAGTCATCAATTACCGCGCCGAGAAGTTTGTGACGAATCGAATTTACTGTAAGTTCGCTCATCTCTAATCACTACCTACCCCCAGTATGTTCTTTAAAATTTTATCTGGATGAAGTAAATATTAAGTTTTAATCTTACCCGTGGGAGCTGAATTTTTTCCTCAATTTGTCAATGATTATGTGCCTAATTAATTAAATGGTCACATGACTTGATAGGGTGCTGGTGCAAGGATAAATCCCCCCTATGATTTTCTGCTATTAATCTAACTCAGTGTTCCCAACCAGGGTGCCTCCAGCTGTTGCAAAACTACAACTCCCAGCATGCCCGGACAGCCTTCGGCTGTCCGGGCATGCTGGGAGTTGTAGTTTTGCAACAGTTGGAGGCACCCTGGTTGGGAAACACTGATCGAACTCATCAGTGTTTAGTTAGGAGTAAATCCTGTCTTTGTGTAATTACTTTTCCAGACATCAATTAATAGTGACCTTAATGACCTTCATACCTTCTTCTTTCTGACAGTACTTCTCCAGGACGGATCGGGTACTGAAGCACAAGCGCATGTGCCATGAGAACCGAGAGAGGAAATCGGGAAAAAGCTCCGGCAAATCCTCCCTCTTACCTCCCGACGGCGACATCTGCTTCTCTGCCGCGTGTAAAGATGGGGCTTTACCTAAAAAGAAGCAGAGGACAGATAAGATGAAGCTCTTGGGGATGAGCGAGAAGGAAATATCGCTTGAGAAAGTGGATCAGAAGAAGGAGAAAAGCGACTTCCTCCCACTCTTCCCAGACAGCACCAAAGTGAAAGACGAATTCATGGTGGCAGAGTATGCTGTGGAGATGCCGCACCCCTCGGTCAGTGACTTACACTTACAGGAGCCGGTGTCTGGAGATATCAGTCCTCCTAAGCTGCTGATTAAGAAGGTGAATAGCAAGAAGTGCGTGAAGCACGTCCTGGAGCAGAGCCCGGCCATGACCACGCTGTCTGCCTTTGATGATGGCAAAGTGGCAAAATATGCGTTTGAACTTGTGGATAAGCAGGTGCTGCTGGACTCGGGAAGCAATTCAGACATGGATCACAATGATCCGCTTCAGGATGGAAGCGCTAAACCAGCCAATAGCAGCGTCAGCTATGATGAGGCCATGCAGTTCTCCAAGAAGAAGCGGTATCTGCTGGCCGCCAGCACCAACAGCAGCAATAGCAGGGAGTACGCTTTGAATGTGGGCACCTTGGCATCTCAGCCTTCTGCCACCCAAGCAGCAGTGGCCAGTGTCATAGATGAAAGTGGCACGGCTGCCCTTATAGATCCCCAGGCGTTGAGTGTGGACATCAAAACAAACCATGATAAGAGTGTGATTCCGGATGAGGTGTTACAGACCCTCCTGGACCATTACTCGCACAAAGCCAACGGGCAGCACGAGATCTCATTCAGCGTAGGGGATACTGAGGTGACCTCCAGTATTTCCATAAACTCTTCAGAGGTGGGGGAATCCAGCCAGCCAGAGACTTTGGGGGCCCCCACCCAGGTCCCACAATCTGACAAAGCCAGCATGTTGCAGGAGTATTCTAAGTTTTTGCAGCAGGCGTTGGAACGGACTAGCCAGAACGATGCCTATCTGAACAACACAAGCCTTAACTTTGTCACCGACACCCAGAGTCTCTCCAGCACAACCACCTTCCCCCCACTGGACAAGCATGTCTATGCCACACTACCCATCAGCACTTTCCGGGCAGGTCTGAGCACCCCGCTGAGAGTGTCCCCTGACAAATCTCACTTTGGCCTCATTGTGGCCGATTCCCAGAGCGCCTTTGGCTTCACAGGGGATGACGGTAGCCACACGTCCCCTTCACCTTCCTCCTCCACGCAGGATTTTATAGATCAAGTGACTGGACAAAAGAAGAATGACTCTCAGACTGTCCATCAGACATACCAGCTGAATGCTTTTGATCAGCCCTTCAGGGCACAGTACCATGGCGGTCGGCCTGGAATATCTCCCCAGTTTAGTGCTGCCAATGGACAGGTAAACATGCGTCAGGCGGCCACCAGCACCGATTTTACAGACTTCTCCCTGGTAAATGTTAATGAAAGCAGGACCCAGATGGCTTCTCCCCCGGACCCCGCTACCAGCCAGACCTTTGGCTAATCCACTGTTTCAGCCTTTTGTCGCCGGAAGGGATTGTTGCATATTGCTAAACATAACAAGCCTTTCAGGAAGTTACTGTGTTACAGCAGCCACCTGTAACCCCCCCCACCCGCCCACCCGCGTGTAGCGTACAGCAACCGCTTCCTTCTATCAATACGCTGACAAGGCTGCTTTTGCCGGTCTTGTGTGTGATGCAGGAGACTGGCGCTTGGCTTCTTTCTCTCCCTGTTCTGTATCCTGATACATGAGATCTTGGGATATTGGGGCGCCGGGATAAAAGAAGCTGTTTCATGTGTGTGTATGCACAACCCTGGTAAGGAGAGATAAGCGGCGCCCTACTGTGTTCATACCCCACAGTAATGGTGACCTTTGTTACCACAGGGTTTGGTCTTTGCTGTGCTCAGTCTGTGTTTAACCCATAGGGGGCCACTGGAGATGCTGATTTTACCCCCTAAAAAAGGTGAAAATGATATATATGGCACTTTATAGACAGCATTTCAAATTGTGGTTATGGTGAGGAGGGCACGCTCTACAGTCCCGGATCTCACAGGTTAGTAGGGCTTTAAGGAAGGAGAATAGACTGCAGGGATTTTGGGTGCCATCTGCAGCCCATCCCCTTGCCTGTATCTGCAGGGCAGTGCTCGAATACTTAGTGCTCTAATAGCAGTGTTCTAATACTGTTATTTAGTGCAATGCTCTGCAGACACCCGGACGATGAGAAGCAACGCTCTGCGCTGTGACTCTATGAGAGGAGAAGCACTTACCTTTTCTTTCTCGGTCAGCTCCATTGGGGGATTCAGAGACCATGGGTATATCTTGCTGCCACTAGGAGGCTGACACTAGATGTACAAAAAGAAGTCGGCCCCTCGTGGCAGGATATACCCCGCCTACTGACTCTGAGCTAATCAGTTTTAGCTTAGTGTCAGTAGGAGGCAGACGCAGGTCTGTAGTTCTCTAGACCTGGTCTTTTTTTTTTTTCTAGCTAGGGCCTGTATTTAGGTTCTTTCTCCTTTTTTCTTTTCTGTTTTTTAGGTGGGGTTTCAGGAGCATGGCGCTACCTGTTCCCCCATATGCGGCTAAGGGGCACGGGGCATAGAATGTGCACTATTAACACCTTCCCGCCAACGGCCAGCGCCTGGGGTTGCACCCTGTGTCCTGCACATACTCACCCAAGACGTCTTTGGCCAGCTATGGTAACCTGCGTCATGTCATTCTGAGACAGCGGGATGAGCAGAGAAGATAGGGGGACCCTGACCGAAGGTGCAACCCCAGGCACTGGCCGTTGGCGGGAAGGTGTTAATGGTGCACACTCTATGCCCCGAGCCCCTTAGCCTCATATGGGGGAACAGGTAGCACCATGCTCCTGAACCCCACCTAAAAACCAGAAAAGAAAAAAGGAGAAAGAACCTAAATACAGGCCCTAGCTAGAAAAAAAAAGACCAGGTCTAGAGAACTCCAGACCTGCGTCTGCATCCTACTGACACTAAGCTAAAACTGATTAGCTCAGAGTTAGTAGGCGGGGTATATCCTGCCACGCGGGGTTATCTTTTCCTTTCCGCGCCTCCTTGTCTTCTTGCATTCCGATCTGGATCAGTGTTTGGCGCTCAGCTCCTTTAAAGGTCAAGTTTCGGCTCTTTCTATTCTCTTTCAACGGCTGTTTGCTTCCAACCCTCACATCCGCACCTTCCTGCAGGGTGTGGCCCATGCTGCTCCGCCGTACTGGTCTCCCACCCCTCCTTGGGATCTCAACCTGGTGCTCAGTGCTTTGAGGGAAGCTCCGTTTGAACCTCTTCGGGACGTTTTTTTTCTGGAAGGTCGCCTTTCTCATCGCCATTACCTCCATTAGGAGGGCCTCTGAGCTGGCGGCTCTCTCTTGTCGCCTCCTTTCACGTGAACGAGGAGATCGTCCTTCCTTCCTTCTGTTCAGCTCCATTCAACACCGAGGAGCGTTCCCTCCATTGTCTGGATGTGGTCGCGCTGTCTGGATCTATCTTTCCGTCTCCTCCTCTTTCCGCCAGGGTGACGCTTTCTTTGTGAATCCGGAGAGCCGTCGCAAGGGTCTTCCGGCTTCCAAGGCGACCATTTTGTGGTGGATCTGTTTCGCCATCTCTGAATCATACTGTCGTAAGGGGAAGGTCCTACCCTTTTGGGTGACTGCACTTTCCACGCGTCCCATTGGGGCTTCTTGGGCGCTACGCAATAGGGCTTCGGCCTTGCAAGGCGGCCACTTGGTCATCTTTGCACACCTTCTCCAGATTCTACCAGGTGCACACTTTTGCGTCTGCTGATGCCAGTTTTGGTCGCAAGGTGTTGCAGGCGGCAGTGGCTCAGTCCTCTGTTTTGGGTACTTTTCTCACTGCTGGGTTCCTTTTCTGTCTGTCCTCTCCTACTGCTTTGGGACTAAACTGATTAGCTCAGCGTCAGTAGGCGGGGTATATCCTGCCAGGAGGGGCCGACTTCTTTTTGTATGCCTAATGTCAGCAAGATATACCCATGGTCTCTGTGTCCCCCAATGGATCCTCCGAGAAAGAGATTTTACGGTAATCATAAAAAATATTTTTTTTTAAGCTTATTATATCTTTTTCTGGCTTTTTTTTTTCTTCCTGTGCACATGTGTAGGGTTATGGTTTTTGTGTGCATTACACATGAAGCCGTCGTACCTGTCGTCAGTGCGGACAGGGTATACATATCTATACGTGCAGCAATCTGCAGGCGTCTGAGCTGAGAGAATCGGTTACATTTTAACTGTTCACTGACATTGAGTTCTGATGAATTTTTTTTTGTTTTTGTTTTTATAAATGATTTTATGCAAGATGTTTCCGTAGAGAGATCAGTCCCCCCCCACCCCTCCTCCAATGGCACCTTTTAATAAGTTTTTAGCTTCTTTTTTTTTGCCGCCTGCAATGTCTTAATGTTAGTGGCAGGAATAAGTCATGTTTAGAAAAAAAATGTTATAATAATTTTGTGTTGCAGCTTTAACTTGTTACACTGGTAATATATTCAGGCCCTCGCTAAATATGTGCCCGCCCCATGATGTAAGGGGAGAGCATTGTATCTGAACAGACCCCCCCCCCCCCCCGCATCGTAGCCGAGATCCTCCATATTTATAACCCAGAAGCTGCCCGTACACGTGTCATGGAGCGGATGACCGGATGTTACGCCATTCGCCAGCGCAAGTGATGACCAGCCAAAAAATACGCCATCAGCCAGATGAGTTGAGATCCGCTTCTTGCTCTCTATGTATGGGCAGCTTTGGGTAATGTTTTTCCATGAAAGACCAGATAGGGGATGAGTGTCTAAGCCGCTATTTCCCAAGCAGTGTGCCTCCAGCTGTTGCAAAACTACAACTCCCAGCATGCCCGGACAGCCTTTGGCTGTCCGGGCATGCTGGGAGTTGTAGTTTTGCAACCGCTGGAGGCACCCTGGTTGGGAAACACTGCTCTAAACAATGAGGGTCCAACCACTGCTACCCACTTTGATTATGCTAACGGGGGTCCTGTGTCTCCCAATTTGTATGGAGCAGCAGTCAGACATAAGTGCTGTCACCCTTCGAGTCCAGCTCGCCAATATCTTAGTCTGGCCCATAGACTATAATGGAGAGGCTGCGCTCACGTCCAATAGCTGCTTCTTTCAAACCGGAACATGGGACCCTCATTCTCATAATCGCTGGGGGTCCCAGTGGTTGGACCTCCCACCGTTCACTCTTTCTCTTTCAGGGGTACACTGGGGGGGAAAATAAACGTTATGCAGATTTGTAAATTCTATATAAAATCTTAATCCTTAACATTACTTATCAGCTGCTGTATGCTCCACAGGAAGTTGTGTAGTTCTTTCCAGTCTGATCACAGTGCTCTCTGCTGACACCTCTGCAAGTGTCAGGAACTGTCCGGAGCAGGAGCAAATCCCCATAGCAAACCTCTCCTGCTCTGGACAGTTCCTGACATGGACAGAGGTGGCAGCAGAGAGCACTGTGGTCAGAGTAGAAAGAACTACACAACTTCCTGTGGAGCATACAGCAGCTGATAAGTACTGGAAGGATGAAGATTTTTATATAGAAGTCATTTACAAATCTGTATAACTTTCTGGAACAAGTTCGTTAAACTTTAGTTTTTCCTCCGGAGTACCCCAAGGGGGGGGGGGGGGGGGAAACATTTAATGAAGCCCAGAATCCCACTACTGAAACGTAGTAAAGAGCAACTTCAGTCATCGGTGTCTATTATGCCCTGTGTGTTTAGTGGTCAGCATTATATTACTAGTAATGTCCTATGGGCTCCACAACCACATCCGAAACATGCATAGAGAAGTTGTCCCCCCCCCCCCCAGACGAGTTTCGCCATCCACAGGCGGGACAAGCGGGATGTTCTGGGTAACATGTTCTCAGATTCTGGGCCCTTTTACTATAGTGTGGCTGGAGTTGCTCTTTGTTTAGCACTTTAAAGATTTGCAGATGAGCCGGATCGTAACGTATGATAGTCGCTCATCCCGGCCCCGTCTCCGCGCAGTGTCATGGTACTGCAGCGCGCTGACTTTTTGTGGGGGGGGGGTCGGCTCATATGGACGTAATCGACGTCAGTCCTGACATTTCAGCCGCTCGACATAAAGCACTTATCCTGAAATCTAGCACTTCAATCGCTTTGTGACTAATTAAATTATTAGTATTTGTCCAATGCAGCCACATTTAAAAATGGCATCCAGATCTCTAGATCACCCGCTAGTAACCCCTCCCTGTCTGACATGGAGGGGGGAGGACCTGCGGCAGAGTCTGATCTCCCCATTAACTTCCCAGCATGACCCAAACAAGGCCGCTGTGGTCAGGTTAGAGCAGTGTTTTCCAACCAGGGTGCCTCCAGCTGTTGCAAAACTACAACTCCCAGCATGCCCGGACAGCCTTTGGCTGTCCGGGCATGCTGGAAGTTGTAGTTTTGCAACAGCTGGAGGCACCCTGGTTGGGAAGCACTGGTTTAGAGGCACAATAAATGGGTCTCCCGGACTCCTAAAGCTTCAAGGAACAGTTCTGCACCATCCACATCTCTGCTTGCTGTCATTTCATATTTACTTTTACAGTTTTTGCTTAGTCCTCACACAGCTGATGGACATCCTTAGAATCATAGAATGTGTCGGCCCATCTAGTCTGCCTTATGCCTATCCCTATCCCTATCTTATATGAAGGATAACCTTATGTCTATCACATGCATGCTTAAAGGGGCACTCCAGAGGTTTTTTTTTTTTTTTTTGTTTTTTTTTTTTTTTGTTTTTTTTTTTAAAATAAACTGGTGGCAGAAAGTTATACAGATTTTTTTAATTACTTCTAGATAAAAATCTTAACCCTTCCAGTACTTATCAGCTGCTGTATGCTCCACAGGAAGTTGTGCAGTTCTTTCCAGTCTGACCACAGTGCTCTCTGCTGACGCCGCTGTCCATGTCAGGAACTGTCCAGAGCAGGAGCAAATCCCTTTAGCAAATCCGCCATATCACGTTAACGTGATGTGAATAAGACCTGCAAGAACGGTTTCAGTTGCTGTGATATGAAGAGTGTTCCTATTCACTGACAGCGAGCCGAGATGTTGAAAATGGCGCAAATTTTTAGAGCCAAAAGACTCCCTGAGGCCATGTGTACACAGCATAAAAATACAGGGGTAAAAAAAAAACAACCGTAAAAATTTTTTATTTTTTTTTATTTTAGCTGAAAATATGGCTGTATTTTTGACAATTTGTGAACTTGGTCTTAGGGGACAGGTACATGTAGCGCTTTTTGTTGCTCAGATCTAGGTATTGCAATTTGCAGTAACCTGCGTGGTCTTTTGCGATGCCAAAAAATAAAAAATACATGCGGTGTGAATGGTGATCCTAAGTTGTTGGCCGACTTCTCCCGTAAGGGCTGATAGCACAAAGCAATAGCTTTCCAGGCCGTCAATTTATTAGTTAATTTTTTAGAGTATTTTCACTCAAATTTTTACTCGTGTACAAAGCAGAGTATGGCGTTGGCCGAAGACGTCCTGTGTGCGCATATAGAGACCCCCCCGTAGTCTTTCCCCCAGCACTTTATATAGATTTGTCTCATGATTTTTAGCGGTACTTTTTATTTCACATGTTTATATTGATTTTTACTAGAGGGAGGTTTTTATGTCTGAAGCTTTAACATGCCGCCTGATAAAAGGCGCTGGTCCCAGTCCTGCTGGGTTCAGTCTGGTCACTCTTAAAGAGCCTACCTGCCCAAAATAAATAAATAAAAAATGAGCCCAACTTTCCTAGAGTCCTGAACGGTACATTGCACAACTCTCTCCTTTCGGTATAGCTATACGTATACATTCAGGGTTCTAGGAAAGAAGGGTGCCAGGCTGTGAGAGGCCTGTTATCCAAACAGTGCACCTCCAGCTGTTCAAAACTACATCTCCAAGCATGCACAGACAGCCTTTTGGAGAACAATGAGTTGGAGACTATTGCTATAGATTATTGTACCCCAACCAGGGTGCCTCCAGCTGTTGCAAAACTACAACTCCCAGCATGCCCGGACAGCCTTGGGAAACACTGTCTTAGAGGTTAGAGTTTTCCCACAACATGATGGCAAATCAATAACGTAGGGCAGTGTTTCCCAACCAGGGTGCCTCCGCTTGTACCAAAACTACAATTCCCAGCATGCCCGGACAGCCTTCGGCTGTCCGGGCATGCTGGGATTTGTAGTTTTGCAACAGCTGTAGGCACCCTGGTTGGGAAACACTGACGTAGGGTCTACTCAACCTCTTTACTGAGGGGTCACAACTAAGATCCATTGTGTTTACATATTGCAGTATTATTAATTATCATTCCCCATTTGTATGATTTTTATCCCCAATTCAGTATTACTCCTCCCCAAGCTTTAGTGTCTTCCACTGAACTTATTGTTCATTAATCAGGCTCATTCTACATATTTTCCCTGAGTTCTGTGCCTTCTTAAAGAAGCCAGGGCCCCTATGCTGGATGTAGGGATGTCGTCAATATAGCGTCACCCTTAATATTTCCTGTACTGAGTTTAAGGTTTGTTCTTTGACATCCGTCGCTAAAACAACCTGTCTATAGATGTTACATTGTGGGTATCAGGAGTTTTCGGGAGGCCACTGCAGGTAGGACATCTATACTCATGATAAGCGGCACTGAAGAAGGCTGACAGCCGCTTTCCTCCCCCACTTTAAAACACATTAAAGGGATTTTCTGGTTAAGATTATGAAAAGATGTGCAAGTTTCTGAGTTCCTCCCCATTTTCATGATATTCGCTCACGGTCACTGATTTCTGGAATAGTTATGTGTTATAACCTACGACTATAGACAATCCTCTGTCAGATATACACCACAGCAGCACAAATCTTTTCGGTTCTGATAGTTTGATACATTGTATCGGTGCAGGTAACGTGTCAGTCTGGGGAACAGACTGTTAACCTCTTGAAGGATTATCTACAATTGGATAGAATTTTAAAGAGTCTTCAGCGGTGAGCTCCATGTAAGAGTGGAGTTTGTGGATTTATATAAACATGTTCTCGTTCACTGACAGCAAGCTGAGATGTTGAGAAAGGCGAGGAATTGAAATACTCGAAGGTCTTTTAGAAATTTGCCGAAATAAAAGCAGAAAATCTGCAGCAAAATCTGCACGTGTAGACGAACCCTTAGGCTGGGATCACATTGTGGAATTTCTGGGCAGAATTTCTGTCGGAGATCAAGCCGGCGGCTCTAGGACCACGTGGACTGCTTTGCTGTCCCCATAGATTTCAATGCATTTCTGAGCAGATCTCCCAAAAGATCCACCCAGATATGCATTGCCGTCTATAGAAATTCTGCCCAGAGATTCCGTAGTGTGAACCTAGCCTTAGGGTCTATTCACACGGCAGAACTTCCACTTGCGGAATTTCAGAAGGTTTAATGGTAGTGCGGAATCCCATAGTCTATGGGCTTTATGGACCCTTAGGCTATGTTCACACGGCAGAATTTCCGTCCGGAATTCCTCATGAATATTCCACACGGACATTCCCCAGCATTAATCTTTATTTCAGTGGGATTCTGCAGCGTTGTTCACACGATGCGGAAATTCAGATTCCGATGTCTGCAGAAAGAAAAGTCAAATCTATTCTTTCTGTGGATTCCACAAAGAAAATGCATTGCCGTCTATGAGACGGTGGATTTCCGAGCGGCCTGATCGCTCGCCAGTTAGTCAGATGCATGGAATGTAAGTTGCTCCCATTCTGGCTATCTATAGGCCACCAACTCCCGTATGTCTGATAAAATTCTGCCAACCTTGGTCGCAACGACTGGACTTCGTAGGATAGACTGCCTTTAGGGTACATGGCAAGTACTGAGGGTGGACGCCAGCAGCTGTCGCCTCCCCTGCGCCCTCCGATCGACTTTTGTCTCTTTATATTCATGATTTTATATATATATATTTTTTGTAGTCGCCTTGCAGTTGCAGCTAGTCACCAGTTGGGGGCGCAGTCACACGGACACAGTTTTCCGCAGCATATTCAGTTTTTTTTTTGCTTCTTTTGATTATCCTGTTGTTCTGCTGTTGTTGGTTTTGTTTAGAGGTTGTCACCCTGCAGGCAGATTTTGTTCCCGACCAAAACTTGCAGATTATCATTTCTTAATTAATAAAAATCAATTGTGTACGTATCCGTGTGTTTTATCATCTCCACTGATGCCGCGCGACGATCAACCTATCGGGACGGGACCGCGCAAGGTGTTCACTGGATCTGGGTGTATATATTCAGGTTGTTTAATACCATACAGCACTGTAGTAAAGGGGATGTAGACTTTTGCAGTACTTAAATAATTCATTAAAAAAAAAAAATATATATATATATATATATATATATATATATATATATACATATATTAATATCTATTAATTATATATTGATGGATACAGGGATTAGATTTAGAATCAATACAAGATTTGTGATATATTTCAATGTATATAAGCCCTTTAGGTCAGTGTTTCCCAAATAAGGTGCCTCCAGCTGTTGCAAAACTACAACTCCCAGCATGCCCGGACAGCCGTTGGCTCTGAACAAAACACGTGTCCTACCTATAGATCTTCTTTGGTTTTGGTTCTTTAGGTCTCGGATTTTATTACAGTGCTTGTGTGTCTCAATATGGACATCTAAACCTCCATCCTCTGGAGACCCAAATTTTCCTCCATCCTCTGAAGATCTTGATGTTTCCTCATCCTTTGGAGACCCTGATGCTTGCTCAATCCTCTGAATACCTTGATGCTCTCTCCATCCTCTGAAGACCCTGATGCTCTCTACATCCTCTGAATACCTTGATGCTCTCTCTATCCCCTGAAGACCCTGAAACTCCCTCAATCCTGTGAAGGCCCTGATGCTCGCTCTATCCCCTCAAGACCCTGACGCTTTTTACATCCTCTGAATACCTTGAAACTCCCTTTATCCTCTTAAGACCCTGATGCTCCTGCCATCCTCTGGAGACCCTGATGCTCCCTCCATCCTCTGCAGACCCTGATGCTTGCTCGATCCTCTGAAAACCCTGACGCTTTCTACATGCTCTGAATACCTTGATGCTCCCTCCATCCTCTGAAGACCCTAAACTCCCTCAAACCTGTGAAGACTGTGATGCTCCCTTTATCTTCTGAAGACCCTGATGCTCCCTCCATCCTCTGAAGACCCTGACGCTTACTACATCCTCTGAAGACCTTGATGCTCCCTCCATCCTCTGGAGACTCTGACGCTCGCTTGATCCTCTGAAGACCCTGACACTTACTACATCCTCTGAAGACCTTGATACTTCCTCCATCGACCCTGAAACTCCCTCTAACATGTGAAGACCCTGATTCTCCCTTTATCTTCTGAAGACCCTGATGCTCCCTCCATCCTCTGGAGACTCTGACGCTCGCTTGATCCTCTGAAGACCCTGATGCTTCCTCCATGGACCCTGAAACTCCCCCTAACATGTGGAGACCCTGATGCTCCCTCAATCCTGTAAAGAGCCTGACACTCTTATCATCTGAAAAACCTGCTGCTCCCTCCATCCTCTGAAGACCCTGATGCTCCCTCCATCCTCTGATGACCCTGAAGCTCCCTTCATCCTACGAAGACCTTGATTCCCTCTTCATCCTCTCCAGAACCCTCCACTTCCTCCAGTCTCTAAAGATCCCCATACTCCCTACCTACCTCTGGTTGCTGTCAGTTTGGTTCCCATCCAGATTGCCTACACTGAAACTTTGTAACAACCCCTCAGCTATATGAGCAGATCGAGGTCATGATGGGTTTTCATCCTCTGGATGTGAACCGGAATGTTTCCATCTTTTGCATGAACTTATTGTTGTGATGATAGTCCAGCCAGCAGCGATCCCCCGGTCAGCGGATTAGATAGATCCAGTCCTTAGGGGTTCACAAGGTCTCACTGGGGACTGTCCGGTGACTGACAGGTACATGACTGATCAGAGCCTGGAAAGACCAGAAATACAAGGGTGTGAGGACACAGGATCGGCTGGTTCAGAAGGAGTTGTGGGGGAGAGGTCCTATGTGTTTCAGGCACAAATAACTTCTACCAAGAATGGTTGTTATAGTGGGGGATGGTATAAAAAAAAAGGGGGGGGTCACAACTGTGCATAACACCAATCCTCTATGTGATTTCTAACATTTATGTAACTATTTACCAAAAATCCTGGGAACCCACAATCTATGAGCTTGTCTGCCTCTTCTACAGGGTCCATGTGGTGTCTTAAAGGTAAATCAATGCTTCCTTTTCATCTCTAACCACCGTTAAAGTTTTAAGCAGATGTCACTTGTGCAAATACCGGTGTTTCAACTGCTGCATGTACACAGTGCTGACTCCTGCATGTAATCTCCCTTTAGTCTACTGGCTTGTCATGATCAGTAGTTGAGTGCTAAGTGTAACCCTTTCCTTTCTGCACACAAAGCAACTTACAAACCCAGTTCATTGAGCCCCCCCCCCCCTGCACCCATATATCTTCTATAGTAGTGCACTGTATAAATCATCCCTCAGCACAGTGTCAGCCTGTTCAGTCCAGCGCAATTTCTCTAGCCCAATATCATAGTATAGCAGAGAGAAGTAGGTGCTGTCCTGCGATTGGCCAGACAAATAAAGAAAAGAAAGTTCTGTTTTGAGTACTGCTAGCAACCAGCCCAGATCTGGTCAAGCCCCTTGAAAGAGGCTCAATTTCAGCCTTAAAATTACCTTGTTACCACTCTAAAGGGTTAATCTAACAAAAGCATGTAGGTTTTTAATGTTTGTCTAAAAGAGGACATGCCCAACTACTGAGTGGACCAGACGTGTCGAGCTGCAGCCCTTTTTTTTTCTTTTCTTGTATTCCAGTTCTGACCCCTCACCCGCCCCTTCAGAACGATTACCCTCTGCTCTGTTCTCACTTATCCTGGTGTGGTGCCTGACTGTCCTGTCTGGAGTAATGGCATCTAAAATCCAGCTGAGCTGCACATGCACCACCTAGTGACGGTCAGGTTCTCCAAGCTCCTGCCAGGGATGCCATGTCTCAGTGGCTCAGAAACCAGGGTACTCCGCCCCTAGACATTTTATCCCCTAT
Source organism: Hyla sarda (assembly GCF_029499605.1). Lineage (NCBI taxonomy): Eukaryota > Metazoa > Chordata > Amphibia > Anura > Hylidae > Hyla > Hyla sarda. The sequence goes on along the minus strand of NC_079196.1, from coordinate 12,433,379 downwards.
CTGAAGGATAGGGGATAAGATGTCTGATAGCAGGACTCCCGCAGCTTGGCGATCTCCCTGCTGCACCCGGCTTTCGTTCAGAGCGTCGGGTACAGCTCCGTAGGCTCGTGACATAATGGCCATGCTCCTTCAATGCAAGTATATGGGAGGGGGCGTGATGGGCGTCATGCCCCCTCCCATATACTTGATGTCACGAGCAGGGCGTTACCGTAACTTTGAGCCTCTGTTGGCAGCGCTAGTCAGCCGGCATGGAGCGACGTTCGGTCTGTATTGGATGTCTGGGGTGCCGCAGCCGAGATCAGACATCTTATCTCCTATCCTTTGGATAGAGAATAAGATGTCTAGGGGCGGAGTATCTTTTTAAGTCCAGTGCTGCTAAAGTCTGCCCCAAATGTGGCACCAGCCACAACTCATCTCTGCAGAACCTGCCAGATAAATCTCTTAGGCTCCAAACTTTTCCCGCACTCTCTTACCTTTCCTCATATATTGTGACTCAAACTGTAAAAAGGCCCACTTCATGTCCTGCGCAATAGAGTGGGTTGAGGGGAAGGGGAGGTAGGTTCCCCCCATTAGATAGGTGCCACCAGTAGGTAGTTGCCCCAGTGCTCAAGAAAGTATTTCCCCAATATAAAGGTCTTCAGCAGGTAGTGTCTTCAATATATAGTCCCCCCAGTAGGTGGTTTCCCCCTGTAGATTGGACTCCGTTTTAAGGAAACCTATACAGTTGAAAGGGGCTTAAAGGGGAACTCCGCCCATAGACATCTTATCCCCTATCGAAGGGATAGGGGATAAGATGTCTGATCGTGAGGGTCGTGCCGCTTGGAATCCCCCTCAATTTCGTCTGTGGCACCTCAGACATCTGGTGCACGGAGCCAACTTCGCTCCATGCCGGATGACTGGCGATGCGGGGCGGAGGCTTCTGACGTCACTGTCATGCCCTGCTCGTGACTTCACGGCCGCACACCCCCTCATTGCAAGTCTATGGGAGGGGGCATGACGGCCGCCACGCCCCCTCCCATAGACTTGTATTGGGGGGGGGGCCGTGATTTCACAAGCCTCCAGCGCTGCACCTGATGCTCTTAACGAATGCCGGGTGCAGCAGGGTGACCACGAGGGTCCCCAGTGGCAGGACCCCCACCCGATCAGACATCTTATACCCTTTTGATAGTGGATAATATGTCTAGGGGCGAAGTACCCCTTTAATGGAAAGGTTTAAACACCCCCCCTGGCATATAACCCTAAGAGAAGACATGCAGGTTTTGCGAGCGAGGTCACGGTTGTGTGTTATCCTCTCTGTGTACCCTGCCCACAGAGGGCGCTATTATCACTATACTGGGCACCATCTGTGGGGTATTCAATTAGCCTTATGTTTTCTTGGTCACATGTTTCTCGACAGTTCCTGTTGTGGATATCTGGAGGAGGTGCTGAATGAGAGGCCACCCCCCCAACTGTGACATCACACACCTGGCACAGTGACATCACACAATGTCAACCTCTCAGCCAATCAGCTGGTACCTGCTTCTCATTCTGTGATAAAAGAAACTAACGCTACATCCGCAGTCCTGTGTAAGGGTACGATCACACGGGCGGATTTATTTGTGGGTTTCCCGCTGCGTATTTGAAAGGGGGCGGGCTCTTCTCGGCTGTCCGTAGCAGATTTTCTGCGGCGTAAAATCTGCAGCAGCCGAGAAGAGCCAGCCCGCCCATTTTCAAATATGCAGCGGGAAACCCGCAAATAAATCCGCCCTTGTGAACGTACCCTAACACTACATATAACAATGACACCAGAGTACAAATAATACAGTGGTTATTGCCTGCAGTCCTATGTAACACCACAGATAATATCTGGTGATTATACTATGGGCTGTGCCAAATGACAAACACAGCCTAACTATACTGTGCATACACCACTCGTCCGGATACAGAACAGGTTGAACCAGTCCTCACACTGCAGAGAGGAGTTTGTTCCTGGCCGATTGTAGGTTGTAGTCGTGTTAGGACATTCCGCCATTGTCTGAGGCTTCTGTACAGACGAGCCGTCTCCTCTTCTGTAATAAATCCTTGTGTCCCCCAAATAATTCGGGAGCGTCTCCTCTTCTGTAATAAATCATTGTGTTCCCCAAATAATTCGGGAGCGTCTCCTCTTCTGTAATAAATCCTTGTGTCCCCCAAATAATTCGGGAGCGTCTCCTCTTCTGTAATAAATCCATGTGTCCCCCAAATAATTCGGGAGCGTCTCCTCTTCTGTAATAAATCCTTGTGTCCCCCAAATAATTCGGGAGCGTCTCCTCTTCTGTAATAAATCATTGTGTTCCCCAAATAATTCGGGAGCGTCTCCTCTTCTGTAATAAATCCTTGTGTCCCCCAAATAATTCGGGAGCGTCTCCTCTTCTGTAATAAATCATTGTGTTCCCCAAATAATTCGGGAGCGTCTCCTCTTCTGTAATAAATCCTTGTGTCCCCCAAATAATTCGGGAGCGTCTCCTCTTCTGTAATAAATCCATGTGTCCCCCAAATAATTCGGGAGCGTCTCCTCTTCTGTAATAAATCCTTGTGTCCCCCAAATAATTCGGGAGCGTCTCCTCTTCTGTAATAAATCATTGTGTTCCCCAAATAATTCGGGAGCGTCTCCTCTTCTGTAATAAATCCTTGTGTCCCCCAAATAATTCGGGAGCGTCTCCTCTTCTGTAATTAATCATTGTGTTCCCCAAATAATTCGGGAGAGTCTCCTCTTCTGTAATAAATCCTTGTGTCCCCCAAATAATTCGGGAGCATCTCCTCTTCTGTAATAAATCCGTGTCCCCCAAATAATTCGGGAGCGTCTCCTCTTCTGTAATAAATCCTTGTGTCCCCCAAATAATTCGGGAGCGTCTCCTCTTCTGTAATAAATCATTGTGTTCCCCAAATAATTCGGGAGCGTCTCCTCTTCTGTAATAAATCCTTGTGTCCCCCAAATATTTCGGGAGCGTCTCTTCTTCTGTAATAAATCCTTGTGTTCCCCAAATAATTCGGGAGCGTCTCCTCTTCTGTAATAAATCCTTGTGTCCCCCAAATAATTCGGGAGCGTCTCCTCTTCTGTAATAAATCATTGTGTTCCCCAAATAATTCGGGAGCGTCTCCTCTTCTGTAATAAATCATTGTGTCCCCCAAATAATTCGGGAGCGTCTCCTCTTCTGTAATAAATCCTTGTGTCCCCCAAATAATTCGGGAGCGTCTCCTCTTCTGTAATAAATCCTTGTGTCCCCCAAATAATTCGGGAGCGTCTCCACTTTTTCATCTGCATTTTACTGTTAATTTATTATTCCTTCTAAAAATGTAAGATAAATAGCCAACTGGGTGTTACCAGCTGGGGGTGTGTCTAAAACTATCCAATCCAAGCAGGCTGCAGGGACACGCCCCCAGCTGGTTACACCCACTTGGATATTTACTCATTTACATTTGTAGAAAGAATAACAGAGGGACAACTCCGATAAGAGGAGACGCTGAAGAATTATTATTTCACAGAATACAAGGCGGAAAGGAGACCCTTAAGGGGTCTATTCACACGGCAGAATTTCCGCTTGCGGAATTCCACCTCAAATGAAAACCCATAGACTTCTATGGGATTCCGCACTCCCATTCACACTTCAGAATTTGTGCTTGCGGAATTCCGCAAGCAGAAATTCAGAAGTGTGAATGGGAGTGCGGAATCCCATAGAAGCCTATGTGTTTTCATTTGAGGCGGAATTCCGCAAGCGGAAATTCTGTCGTGTGAATAGACCTTAAGGGTACGTTCACACGCGCGGATTTTCAGCGTATTTTACACTGCAGATCCGCTGGTGAAGGCCCGCTCTATGCTGGCTTTACATGTGCCTGCTCCTAGCGGCAATACGCCACTACCACCAGGCACACTGCGATGTGCGAGTTGCAGTATACTCGCACATCGCGGGAGCTCTCTGCCTAGCTCAGAGCAGGGAGAGCGGCCGCGATGTGCAAGTATGTCGCGCACATCGCTGCAGTGTGTCTGCTCGTAGTGGCGTATTGCCACTACCAGCAGGCACATGTAAAGCCAGCATAGAGCGGGGCCTTCAAGAGCGGATCCGCAGCTAAATACGCTGCGAAAATCCGCGTGTGAATGTACCCTTAGTCTGACAGGTGGGCGGTCTCATCTGGACTGTGGTTGTGCAGGTCCAGCTCCTCCAGAGGGGCAGCTGCTGTTTGCAATGGATCATAATGAGGTCCTAAACATGAGACCCGTCTATGACAGGCCCTCTGAACATCATTTACCTCTATGGATACGTCCTGGAGTCGTCCACTTTATAATTCTTTACACTCATCCTGACCTAATACACTGCTCAAAAAAATAAAGGGAACACATAACCAACACAATGTAACTCCAAGTCACTGACACTTGTGTGAAATCCCACTGTCATTAACATTTGACCGCTAAGCGGTCACTAAGACCCTATATTTCCCACCCAATATAAAACTTAACGTTTATTGAGCCAAGATTAAAATAACCTCACACATATTGATCCATAATCCATTGATTGGCATGACACTGCATGCTATATTAATTGAATTGAAAAGATAGATTGTGGCTGCAGTCCACAATCTATAGTGTGAGACAATTAAAAATCTAACACATTGCCCGCCCGCCCGACGTTTCGCCACAGGCTGTGGCTTTATCAAGGGCTAAGAGGCAAATGGCGTTAAGTTTTATATTGGGTGGGAAATATAGGGTCTTAGTGACCGCTTAGCGGTCAAATGTTAATAATTTTGGAATTAACCTCCACTCATCGGTCCCCTTTGTTGCATTAAATCCCACTGTCCACTCAGGAAGAACACTGATTGACAATCAATTTCACATGGAACAGACAACACGTATAAATTATAGGCAATTAGCAAGACACCCCCAATAAAGGAGTGGTTCTGCAGGTGGTGACTACAGACCATTTCTCAGTTCCTATGCTTCCTGGCTGATGTTTTGGTCACTTTTGAATGCTGGCGGTGCTTTCACTCTAGTGGTAGCATGAGACGGAGTCTACAACCCACACAAGTGGCTCAGGTAGTGCAGCTCATCCAGAATGGCACATCAATGCGAACAGTGGAAAGAAGGTTTGCTGTATCTGTCAGAATAGTGTCCAGAGCATGGAGGCGCTACCAGGAGACAGGCCAGTACATCAGGAGATGTGGAGGAGGCTGTAGGAGGACAACAACCCAGCAGCAGGTCCGCAACCTCCACCTTTGTGCAAGGAGGAGCACTGCCAGAGCCCTGCAAAATGACCTCCAGCAGGTCACAAATGTGCATGTGTCCACTCAAACGGTCAGAAACAGACACCATGAGGGTGGTATGAGGGCCCGATGTCCACAGGTGGGGGTTGTGCTTACAGACCAACACTGTGCAGGACGTTTGGCATTTGCCAGAGAACACCAAGATTGGTAGCCTGACTGCCATTAGGTACCGAGATGAGATCCTCAGACCCCTTGTGAGACCATATGCTGGTGCGGTTGGCCCTGGGTTCCTCCTAATACAAGACAATGCTAGACCTCATGTGGCTGGAGTGTGTCAGCAGTTCCTACAAGAGGAAGGCATTGATGCTATGGACTGGCCGCCCGTTCCCCTGAATCCGATTGAGCACATCTGGGACGTCTCGCTCCATCCACCACAGACTGTCCAGGAGTTGGCGGATGCTTTAGTCCAGGTCTGGGAGGATATCCCTCAGGAGACCATCCTCCTCCTCATCAGGAGCATGCCCAGGTGTTGTAGGGAGGTCATACGGGCACGTGGAGGCCACACACACTACTGGGCCTCATTGGGACTTGTATTAAGGACATTACATAAAGTTGGATCAGCCTGTAGTGGGGTTTTCCACTGTGATTTTGAGTGTGACTCCATATCCAGACCTCCAGGGGTTGATACATTTGATTTCCATTGATAATTTTTGTGTGATTTTGTTGTCAGCGCATTCAACTATGTAAAGACGAAAGTATTTCATACGATTAGTTCGTTCAGATCTCGGATGTGTTATCTTAGGGTTCCCCTTATTTTTTTGAGCAGTGTACCTCTCACATCATGATGAAATCCTACAGAGCCGATGATGAAGGAATCCATCAAGCGTTGCAGAAGGTTCTATAACAAAAGAGAAAATTAGGAATACAAGCGCAAATGTGATCCCAGCTGCAGCTCACAGAGGATCGCCCGCTCTGATAAGCTGGGTCACTTTGGCTTATTATGGATGCATATTTGTGTCTTTAATACAGTGGGGTTGACTCCAGACCCAATGACCCCAAATGACATTGTAAGGCTGGGTTCACACTACGATTTGTACTGAGATCCCTGGGTTCCCAGCAGCGGGCACCCCACGATCACACATCTTTGGCCGGATGTCTTTGGCCAGATAACCCCTTTAAGTCCCGCCTCTCACCAGTAAAGATGCAAATTCAGGTGTTTATGAACACGGTATACAAAGAAGGCGTATTGTTTCAGTGCTCAGGCCTTCCTTAGTCTGACAGCTGAGGAAGGCCCGAGCCCCAAAACGCGTCCTATGTATACCGTGTTGTGTTGATAAACACCTGAATTTTCCTCTTATTTTCATCTTGAGTGCTGGGACCACGTGCACCACCACGACCAGCAGTTCTGCTTACACTTATTTACCCCATGTATGAAGCAGACACAGAAATGAATACAGTAAATCTGCTATGTGTGAACATCCCCTAAAGGCCGGTGACATGAGCATAAAATTGGTCAGAACCAACCAGCGAGCATGCGCATTAATTCCTTAAGCCATTAATTCCTTGCTCTTCCTGTACAGTCTGCCTCAGGCCGATATCACTGATCTATGCTATGGCTCAGCACTGAACACTCTAAGCAATCAAATATTGCTTACCATAGCCCCCTATGTAAAAAAAAAAAAAAAAAAAAAAAAAAGCATTTAAAAATAAATAAAAGCCTCTGATAAAAATATAAACCCCCCCCCCACTTTTCCCATTTTACAAAAATATAAACAAAACTAAAATTATACATATTTGGTATCTCTGCGTGCAACAATATCTGAACTATTAAAATATAACGATAATGAAACCAAAATAAAAGGCGTAAATGTAAAACAATACCAGAAGCCAGAATTGCTGATTTTTGGTCACTTCATATATCAGTAAAAAAAATAATAATATGTGATCAAAAAAAATGGTACCAAGAAAGACTTCAGATCATGCCGTAAAATATGGGGTCAAATATAGGGCGTAAGAGTAGGGCAATTTTAAGCACATCATTTTCTTTAAAAAAAAATAGTAAAAAAATGTAAGTAGTAAAATGAAACAAAACCTATATAAATTGGGTATCTATGTAATCGTACGGACCTGCAGAATAAGATGAATGGGTCATTTTTACTGTAAAGTGCAATGTGTAGAAACGAACTGCCGCAAGATTACAGGTTGTTCTTTCCCGTAGATTTTGCAGTAAAATGAAACGCGACATTACACGGTATAATTGGTCCCAAATAAAACAAGACTCATATCTGTGGATGTGCAAATAACCGCGTGGGTAAACTAGAATAACGATCGCATCACTAGTAATAATCACCTACCTGGTTATAATAATCGCATATATAATAATAATAATAATAATCACATACATAGTAATAATAATCAAATACATAGTAATAATAATCATATACATAGTAATAATAATCATATACATAGTAATAATAATCATATACATAGTAATAGTAATCAATCATATACATAGTAATAATAATCATATACATAGTAATAGTAATCAATCATATACATAGTAATAGTAATCATATACATAGTAATAGTAATCATATACATAGTAATAGTAATCATATACATAGTAATAATAATCATATACATAGTAATAATAATCATATACATAGTAATAATGATCACATCCAAAGTAATAATAATCACATACATAATAATAATAATCACATACCTAGTAATAGTAATCACATGATAATAATAACAATCACATACATAGTAATAATAATCTTATATATAATAATAATCACATACATAGTAATAATAATCTTATATATAATAATAATCACATACATAGTAATAATAATCACATACCTAATAATAATCACATCCATAATAATAATAATCACATACATAGTAATAATAATCTTATACATAGTAATAATAATCTTATACATAGTAATAGTAATAACATGATAATAATAATAATAATAATAATAATAATCACATAGTAATAATAATCACATCCATAATAATAATCACATCCATAATAATAATAATCACATAAATAGTAATAATAATCTTATACATAGTAATAATAATCTTATACATAGTAATAATAATCACATGATAATAATAATAATACTAATAATAATAATGTTATACATAGTAATAATAATCACATGATAATAATAATAATAATGTTATACATAGTAATAATAATCACATAATAATAATAATCTTATACATAGTAATAATAATCACATGATAATAATAATCACATAATAATAATAATAATAATAATAAACACTGGTCCTTGTGGTTTGTAGAGATTAATGGTTTTATAGTGGTCACATGACAGATCTAATGATTGATCACATGATGAGGTCCCCGCAGTCCTATAGGGGTTTATAAGTCTATGTGCAGTTCACACTGTGCGATTCCCTGCGATCTCCCCCCCATGCTGGGCGCATCCACCGGACAGTCCCGATCCTCGGTCCCCGCGGAGATCACGTGGCCCAGTCCATCCCGGTCCCCGGTAGTACCCGGAATCTGCCGTATACACAGGTGACCCGCACCCGGTCAGGAGGAGGTGATGGGCGGCTCGGGCTGTAGGGGGCGCCCCCGCCATAACACGTGGCTCAGGTGACGCAGGAGGCTGATCCCGGGGACACCGACACCTGGAGCGGGTGAGTGACGGGCGGACACCGGGGAAACGGCGGCTCCGTGATATCTATGTAATGTACAGGTGTATATGTGAGTGCTATAGAAGGTATATACACCTGGGACAAGTATTCTCCTATAGAAGGTATATACACCTGGGGAATGTATTCTCCTATAGAAGGTATATACACCTGGGGAATGTATTCTCCTATAGAAGGTATATACACCTGGGGCATGTATTCTCCTATAGAAGGTATATACACCTGGGACAGGTATTCTCCTATAGAAGGTATATACACCTGGGACACGTATTCTCCTATAGAAGGTATATACACCTGGGGAATGTATTCTCCTATAGAAGGTATATACACCTGGGACAAGTATTCTCCTATAGAAGGTATATACACCTGGGGAATGTATTCTCCTATAGAAGGTATATACACCTGGGGAATGTATTCTCCTATAGAAGGTATATACACCTGGGGCATGTATTCTCCTATAGAAGGTATATACACCTGGGACATGTATTCTCCTATAGAAGGTATATACACCTGGGACAGGTATTCTCCTATAGAAGGTATATACACACCTGGGGCATGTATTCTCCTATAGAAGGTATATACACACCTGGGGCATGTATTCTCCTATAGAAGGTATATACACCTGGGGCATGTATTCTCCTATAGAAGGTATATACACCTGGGACAGGTATTCTCCTATAGAAGGTATATACACACCTGGGGCATGTATTCTCCTATAGAAGGTATATACACCTGGGGCATGTATTCTCCTATAGAAGGTATATACACCTGGGGCATGTATTCTCCTATAGAAGGTATATACACCTGGGGAATGTATTCTCCTATAGAAGGTATATACACCTGGGGAATGTATTCTCCTATAGAAGGTATATACACCTGGGGCATGTATTCTCCTATAGAAGGTATATACACCTGGGACAGGTATTCTCCTATAGAAGGTATATACACACCTGGGACAGGTATTCTCCTATAGAAGGTATATACACCTGGGGAATGTATTCTCCTATAGAAGGTATATACACCTGGGACACGTATTCTCCTATAGAAGGTATATACACCTGGGACATGTATTCTCCTATAGAAGGTATATACACCTGGGGAATGTATTCTCCTATAGAAGGTATATACACCTGGGGAATGTATTCTCCTATAGAAGGTATATACACCTGGGGCATGTATTCTCCTATAGAAGGTATATACACCTGGGGCATGTATTCTCCTATAGAAGGTATATACACCTGGGGCATGTATTCTCCTATAGAAGGTATATACACCTGGGGAATGTATTCTCCTATAGAAGGTATATACACCTGGGGCATGTATTCTCCTATAGAAGGTATATACACCTGGGGCATGTATTCTCCTATAGAAGGTATATACACCTGGGGCATGTATTCTCCTATAGAAGGTATATACACCTGGGGAATGTATTCTCCTATAGAAGGTGTATACACCTGGGGCATGTATTCTCCTATAGAAGGTGTATACACCTGGGGCATGTATTCTCCTATAGAAGGTATATACACCTGGGGCATGTATTCTCCTATAGAAGGTATATACACCTGGGGCATGTATTCTCCTATAGAAGGTATATACACCTGGGACAGGTATTCTCCTATAGAAGGTATATACACACCTGGGACAGGTATTCTCCTATAGAAGGTATATACACCTGGGGAATGTATTCTCCTATAGAAGGTATATACACCTGGGACACGTATTCTCCTATAGAAGGTATATACACCTGGGACATGTATTCTCCTATAGAAGGTATATACACCTGGGGAATGTATTCTCCTATAGAAGGTATATACACCTGGGGAATGTATTCTCCTATAGAAGGTATATACACCTGGGGCATGTATTCTCCTATAGAAGGTATATACACCTGGGGCATGTATTCTCCTATAGAAGGTATATACACCTGGGGCATGTATTCTCCTATAGAAGGTATATACACCTGGGGCATGTATTCTCCTATAGAAGGTATATACACCTGGGGCATGTATTCTCCTATAGAAGGTATATACACCTGGGGCATGTGTTCTCCTATAGAAGGTATATACACCTGGGGCATGTATTCTCCTATAGAAGGTATATACACCTGGGGCATGTATTCTCCTATAGAAGGTATATACACCTGGGGAATGTATTCTCCTATAGAAGGTATATACACCTGGGGAATGTATCCTCCTATAGAAGGTATATACACCTGGGACACGTATTCTCCTATAGAAGGTATATACACCTGGGACATGTATTCTCCTATAGAAGGTATATACACCTGGGGAATGTATTCTCCTATAGAAGGTATATACACCTGGGGAATGTATTCTCCTATAGAAGGTATATACACCTGGGACACGTATTCTCCTATAGAAGGTATATACACCTGGGGAATGTATTCTCCTATAGAAGGTATATACACCTGGGGAATGTATTCTCCTATAGAAGGTATATACACCTGGGACACGTATTCTCCTATAGAAGGTATATACACCTGGGGAATGTATTCTCCTATAGAAGGTATATACACCTGGGGAATGTATTCTCCTATAGAAGGTATATACACCTGGGGCATATATCCTCCTATAGAAGGTATATACACCTGGGGCATGTATTCTCCTATAGAAGGTATATACACCTGGGGCATGTATTCTCCTATAGAAGGTATATACACCTGGGGCATGTATTCTCCTATAGAAGGTATATACACCTGGGGCATGTATCCTCCTATAGAAGGTATATACACCTGGGGCATGTATTCTCCTATAGAAGGTGTATACACCTGGGGCATGTATTCTCCTATAGAAGGTGTATACACCTGGGGCATGTATTCTCCTATAGAAGGTGTATACACCTGGGGCATGTATTCTCCTATAGAAGGTGTATACACCTGGGGCATGTATTCTCCTATAGAAGGTGTATACACCTGGGGCATGTATTCTCCTATAGAAGGTGTATACACCTGGGGCATGTATTCTCCTATAGAAGGTGTATACACCTGGGGCATGTATTCTCCTATAGAAGGTGTATACACCTGGGGCATGTATTCTCCTATAGAAGGTGTATACACCTGGGGCATGTATTCTCCTATAGAAGGTGTATACACCTGGGGCATGTATTCTCCTATAGAAGGTGTATACACCTGGGGCATGTATTCTCCTATAGAAGGTGTATACACCTGGGGCATGTATTCTCCTATAGAAGGTGTATACACCTGGGGCATGTATTCTCCTATAGAAGGTGTATACACCTGGGGCATGTATTCTCCTATAGAAGGTGTATACACCTGGGGCATGTATTCTCCTATAGAAGGTGTATACACCTGGGGCATGTATTCTCCTATAGAAGGTGTATACACCTGGGGCAGGTATTCTCCTATAGAAGGTGTATACACCTGGGGCATGTATTCTCCTATAGAAGGTGTATACACCTGGGGCATGTATTCTCCTATAGAAGGTGTATACACCTGGGGCATGTATTCTCCTATAGAAGGTGTATACACCTGGGGTACGTATTCCCCTATAGAAGGTAGATACACCTGGGGCAGGTATTCCCCTATAGAAGGTATATACACCTGGGGGCAGGTATTCCCCTATAGAAGGTATATACACCTGGGACATGTATTCTATAGAAGGTATATACATCTGGGACATGTATTCCCCTATAGAAGGTATATACACCTGGGGCAGGTATTCTCCTATAGAAGGTGTATACACCTGGGGCAGGTATTCTCCTATAAAAGGTATATACACCTGGGGCAGGTATTCTCCTATAGAAGGTGTATACACCTGGGACATGTATTCTATAGATGGTATATACACCTGGGACACGTATTCTCCTATAGAAGGTATATACACCTGGGACATGTATTCTCCTATAGAAGGTATATACACCTGGGGAATGTATTCTCCTATAGAAGGTATATACACCTGGGGAATGTATTCTCCTATAGAAGGTATATACACCTGGGACACGTATTCTCCTATAGAAGGTATATACACCTGGGGAATGTATTCTCCTATAGAAGGTATATACACCTGGGGAATGTATTCTCCTATAGAAGGTATATACACCTGGGACACGTATTCTCCTATAGAAGGTATATACACCTGGGGAATGTATTCTCCTATAGAAGGTATATACACCTGGGGAATGTATTCTCCTATAGAAGGTATATACACCTGGGGCATATATCCTCCTATAGAAGGTATATACACCTGGGGCATGTATTCTCCTATAGAAGGTATATACACCTGGGGCATGTATTCTCCTATAGAAGGTATATACACCTGGGGCATGTATTCTCCTATAGAAGGTATATACACCTGGGGCATGTATCCTCCTATAGAAGGTATATACACCTGGGGCATGTATTCTCCTATAGAAGGTGTATACACCTGGGGCATGTATTCTCCTATAGAAGGTGTATACACCTGGGGCATGTATTCTCCTATAGAAGGTGTATACACCTGGGGCATGTATTCTCCTATAGAAGGTGTATACACCTGGGGCATGTATTCTCCTATAGAAGGTGTATACACCTGGGGCATGTATTCTCCTATAGAAGGTGTATACACCTGGGGCATGTATTCTCCTATAGAAGGTGTATACACCTGGGGCATGTATTCTCCTATAGAAGGTGTATACACCTGGGGCATGTATTCTCCTATAGAAGGTGTATACACCTGGGGCATGTATTCTCCTATAGAAGGTGTATACACCTGGGGCATGTATTCTCCTATAGAAGGTGTATACACCTGGGGCATGTATTCTCCTATAGAAGGTGTATACACCTGGGGCATGTATTCTCCTATAGAAGGTGTATACACCTGGGGCATGTATTCTCCTATAGAAGGTGTATACACCTGGGGCATGTATTCTCCTATAGAAGGTGTATACACCTGGGGCATGTATTCTCCTATAGAAGGTGTATACACCTGGGGCATGTATTCTCCTATAGAAGGTGTATACACCTGGGGCATGTATTCTCATATAGAAGGTGTATACACCTGGGGCATGTATTCTCCTATAGAAGGTGTATACACCTGGGGTACGTATTCCCCTATAGAAGGTAGATACACCTGGGGCAGGTATTCCCCTATAGAAGGTATATACACATGGGGGCAGGTATTCCCCTATAGAAGGTATATACACCTGGGACATGTATTCTATAGAAGGTATATACATCTGGGACATGTATTCCCCTATAGAAGGTATATACACCTGGGGCAGGTATTCTCCTATAGAAGGTGTATACACCTGGGGCAGGTATTCTCCTATAAAAGGTATATACACCTGGGGCAGGTATTCTCCTATAGAAGGTGTATACACCTGGGACATGTATTCTATAGATGGTATATACATCTGGGACATGTATTCCCCTATAGAAGGTGTATACACCTGGGGCAGGTATTCTATAGATGGTATATACATCTGGGACATGTATTCTCCTATAGAAGGTATATACACCTGGGGCAGGTATTCTCCTATAGAAGGTATATACACCTGGGGCAGGTATTCTCCTATAGAAGGTATATACACCTGGGGCAGGTATTCTCCTATAGAAGGTGTATACACCTGGGGCAGGTATTCTCCTATAGAAGGTGTATACACCTGGGGCAGGTATTCTCCTATAGAAGGTGTATACACCTGGGGCATGTATTCTCCTATAGAAGGTGTATACACCTGGGGCATGTATTCTCCTATAGAAGGTGTATACACCTGGGGCATGTATTCTCCTATAGAAGGTGTATACACCTGGGGCATGTATTCTCCTATAGAAGGTGTATACACCTGGGGCATGTATTCTCCTATAGAAGGTGTATACACCTGGGGCATGTATTCTCCTATAGAAGGTGTATACACCTGGGGCATGTATTCTCCTATAGAAGGTGTATACACCTGGGGCATGTATTCTCCTATAGAAGGTGTATACACCTGGGGCATGTATTCTCCTATAGAAGGTGTATACACCTGGGGCATGTATTCTCCTATAGAAGGTGTATACACCTGGGGCATGTATTCCCCTATAGAAGGTGTATACACCTGGGGCAGGTATTCTCCTATAGAAGGTATATACACCTGGGGCATGTGGTTCATCTTTTATGTAGAGCAGTGGTCTCCAAACGTGGGACCTCCAGCTGCTGCAAAACTTACCAGCATGCCCAGAGTTTTATTTTTGCAACAGCTGGAGGTGCAAAGTTTGGAGACCACAGATGTAGAGTATTGTTTGCACTGACATATTATGTCACCAGTGTCGGCTTTTGGAAGTTAATAAGAAATGTTTCCATTCACTGACAGTAAGCAGGTTGAACCAGAATATATATATATATTACAGATTTGCATAACTTTCCGTGATACCCTGATTATATTTCACGTACAGACGACTAGAGGAAGCATTTCAGGTTTTGCGCGGCACAGTCTCGCATTCAGGTGTCTTGCAAGTGTTGAGGATCCGGTGGAGACGCGGCGGCCGCCGTCCTCCTCCGGTCTTTATAGTGGGCACGGAGCTCCCGGATATAAGGAGGAAGCAGGGCCAGGGTGGTGTCTGCATCATGTGCTGGAAGGTTTGCTAACATTAACCCCTTCACCGCTGCAGTGTTTGACTTCACTCCAGGCAGGTCCTGACCCTGGCAGTGTCTGTGCTGAGGCGTGTGGAGGCGACAGGTGTTCCCAGGTAGGCGGCCGTCACCTGCGCTGACATACGTGTCACACGGGAGGCTGACACAGGTAATCGCAGGTGTCGCGGGGCTCCGCAGAGACGATTCACATATAGATTACTCACTGATGGGTTCCCAGTGGTATGTGACAAACATTGAAGCGGCCGGTATATAAGGGGTTAATTTAATGCCATACTACGACTTACCGGTCAGTATTACTTATGTAAGGCAGGGAATCTCACTGCTATATGTCATTTTTTTTTTGCACATGCTGTAGCCTGAAGTAGAGCAGTGTTTCCCAACCAGAGTGCCTCCAGCTGTTGCAAAACTACAACTCCCAGCATGCCCAGACAGCCAACGGTTTTGGAGAGGTGATGCTGTGCACATCGCCACCGGTGTAAAGAGCCCAAAATGCTTGAATGTGTTTTATAGGTAACTTTGTTTCTGCCCCAGAATATATAGGGTTAACTCTGCACACCCTTGTACTGCACAACTTCCTACAACTCATGTAATTTGGGCAGTCATCTGATCTGGCCTGTGCCCCCTCTTACTGGGGTGACATGGATGGCTGCCACCGGAATGAGGGTGCAAATTTATTGAGTAAATGCTATTACACAGCCCAGTCACCCCCCCCCCCCAAAGGAAGTTGTGTAGTCCTCTCACTGTCAGTGTGGTGTTGTCTCAGCAGCTCCTGGCTCCTCCTTCTCCCCTGACAGGAAGTTGTTTAGTCCTCACATTGTTCGAGTGGTGTTGTCTCCAGCTCCCAGGCCCCTACCTCTCCCCTGACTGTAGGTGGTGTCATCCTCTCAATGTCAGTGTGCTGTTGTCTCCAGCTCCCCAGCACTTCCCTCGCTCCTGGCATATAGTTGTGTAGTCTTCTCATTGTCAGTGTGGTGTTGTCTTATCAGTTTATGGCTCCTCCCTCGCTCCTGGCATGTAGTTGTGTAGTCTTCACATTGTCCATGTGGTGTTGTCTTAGCAGCTCCTGGCTCCTCCCTCTCTCCTGACAGGAAGTTGTGTAGTCCTCTCAATGTCAGTGTGGTGTTTTTTACAGCTCCCTGGCTCTTCTCTCTGACACTTCATCCTCTGCTGTCTCAGGAGGTGTGGCTGAATCTTGTCTTTGTGCTCTAGCCCCGCCCCTGAGTGATGCCATCACCTCGGACTAGCTTCTACAGCTACATCCCCTATATATATTTATTGGGACATTTGGGAAGAATGAGGTGTGGTTACAGCATGCTGCCTTGTGCTGAGCAATGTAACAGGCAGAGGAGCGAACAGTAAATGAATACACAGGTACTGTAGACTGTTCTGCTCTGTAAAGCAATGTTCTGCAGCAGTTTATTGTGGTGAGTGGGGAATTGGCAGGAATGCTATAGTTAGGGAGTAGGCAGGGTGTGAGATCTGTGATAAAAAGCTAAGGGAAATCATTGCATTCTGGGAAATGTAGTGCAGAGCAAGTGCTCAACCTGGAAGCACAGTGATTGTGACAGGAATAAATCCACAGACGCACAGTAAATAGATAGGGGGAGATTTATCAAAACCTGTCCAGAGGAAGAGTGGTGCAGTTGCCCATAGCAGCCAATTAGATTCTTTCAGTTTTCAGAGGCCTTTTCAAAAATGAAAGAAGCGATCTGATTGGCTGCTATTGGCAACTTTTCGTCTGGTGTCGGAGTAGAACTTTAAGTCTATCAAAAAATGCTGAATTTTTCATTATACAGAGGTTAAACCATATGTCAGTGTTTCCCAACCAGGGTGCTGTTGCATAATTACAACTACCAGCATGCCCATGCTGGGAGTTGTAGTTTTGCAATAATTGGCAGCACCCTAGTTGGTAAACAGTGCCATAAACCTACGTAAGGCTGGGTTCACACCACGTTTTTGCCTGCGGTCGGGAAACCGCATACGGCCGAAAACGAAGCCGACCGGAGGCTGTGGTTCACTCCGGTCGGCTCGTAGACTTGCATTAAATACGGTTCCCGAATACGGCTGAGTGCAGGCGCCGCGATTAAGTCCCGCCCCCCTCCTCCAAACCGTATACGGGAACCGTATTTAAGAAAACGTGGTGTGAACCCAGCCTTAGAGGCAGAACTGCAATACCAGTCAGTAACACGGACTGTAGGGGCGCTATTTCTTTATGTAATGTCTCATACTGGTATGAACTCCATTCACATCCAGAGCTGTTCTTAAAATTCTGCTTGTTGCCGTAGGGAACGGGTGGCTGTTTAGTCATG
This sequence comes from Hyla sarda, assembly GCF_029499605.1. Lineage (NCBI taxonomy): Eukaryota > Metazoa > Chordata > Amphibia > Anura > Hylidae > Hyla > Hyla sarda. The sequence goes on along the minus strand of NC_079196.1, from coordinate 12,415,574 downwards.
TCGGGGTAATATGGCCTGCGTTACTGTGTACTATTATTTACTATGACTTTTGTTTGTGAAGGTGCCACGATGCAGGAGGAGACCCTGCGTCCCGGCCGCTCCTGTCAGCTGACTCTCCTCAGGTGACATCATTTTGGTGACTTCTCTCCGGGCCACAGACATGAATGGCAGAATCCGCCATGCTCCCCTGAACGGAAATATGACAGAGAGCAGCAATATCACCGACCTGTTCCATGAGGACGCCCAGGTGGGTGATGGTTTAGGGCACTACTACCCTCCCGCGATGCTGAGCCGTCAAGTCATGTGACCATCATTTCCCTTATTTCAGGTCTCCCAGTTGCAGTCGCAGCCATGGTGGAAAATTCAGCTCTTTGTTTGGGAGCCGGTTCTGTTTGGTACCTGGGACGGTGTTTTCACCTCATGTATGATCAATATATTTGGCGTGGTGTTATTTCTCCGTACCGGCTGGCTCGTGGTGAGTGACTCTACACAGATCATCCCCCATTAAATACCAGAAGAAGAAGCGACATGAGCAAGACAGGAAGGCTATGAGACTATGGGGGAGATTTATGATGCCATCTTATAATAACATTCTCTTTGTTGCCCATAGCGACCAATCAGAGCTCAACTTTCATTTTACCAGAGCAATTCGAGAAATGAAAGCTGAGCTGTGACTGGTTGCTATGAACCGAGCTGTGACTGGTTGCTATGAGCCGAGCTGTGTCTGGTTGCTATGAGCCGAGCTGTGTCTGGTTGCTATGAGCCGAGCTGTGACTGGTTGCTATGAGCCGAGCTGTGACTGGTTGCTATGAGCCGAGCTGTGACTGGTTGCTATGAGCCGAGCTGTGACTGGTTGCTATGAGCCGAGCTGTGACTGGTTGCTATGAGCCGAGCTGTGACTGGTTGCTATGTGCCGAGCTGTGACTGGTTGCTATGAGCCGAGCTGTGACTGGTTGCTATGAGCCGAGCTGTGACTGGTTGCTATGAGCCGAGCTGTGGCTGGTTGCTATGAGCCGAGCTGTGACTGGTTGCTATGAACCGAGCTGTGACTGGTTGCTATGAGCCAAGCTGTGACTGGTTGCTATGTGCCGAGCTGTGACTGGTTGCTATGAGCCGAGCTGTGACTGGTTGCTATGAGCCGAGCTGTGACTGGTTGCTATGAGCCAAGCTGTGACTGGTTGCTATGTGCCGAGCTGTGACTGGTTGCTATGAGCCGAGCTGTGACTGGTTGCTATGAGCCGAGCTGTGACTGGTTGCTATGAGCCGAGCTGTGGCTGGTTGCTATAAGCCGAGCTGTGGCTGGTTGCTATGAGCCGAGCTGTGGCTGGTTGCTATGAGCCGAGCTGTGACTGGTTGCTATGAGCCGAGCTGTGACTGGTTGCTGTGAGCCGAGCTGTGACTGGTTGCTGTGAGCCGAGCTGTGACTGGTTGCTGTGAGCCGAGCTGTGACTGGTTGCTGTGAGCCGAGCTGTGACTGGTTGCTGTGAGCCGAGCTGTGACTGGTTGCTATGAGCCGAGCTGTGACTGGTTGCTATGAGCCGAGCTGTGACTGGTTGCTATGAGCCGAGCTGTGACTGGTTGCTATGAGCCGAGCTGTGACTGGTTGCTATGAGCCGAGCTGTGACTGGTTGCTATGAGCCGAGCTGTGACTGGTTGCTATGAGCCGGGCTGTGACTGGTTGCTATGAGCCGGGCTGTGACTGGTTGCTATGAGCCGAGCTGTGGCTGGTTGCTATGAGCCGAGCTGTGGCTGGTTGCTATGAGCCGAGCTGTGGCTGGTTGCTGTGAGCCGAGCTGTGACTGGTTGCTGTGAGCCGAGCTGTGACTGGTTGCTATGAGCCGAGCTGTGACTGGTTGCTATGTGCCGAGCTGTGACTGGTTGCTATGAGCCGAGCTGTGACTGGTTGCTATGAGCCGGGCTGTGACTGGTTGCTATGAGCCGAGCTGTGACTGGTTGCTATGGGCCGAGCTGTGACTGGTTGCTATGGGCCGAGCTGTGACTGGTTGCTATGGGCCGAGCTGTGACTGGTTGCTATGGGCCGAGCTGTGACTGGTTGCTATGGGCCGAGCTGTGTCTGGTTGCTATGGGCCGAGCTGTGACTGGTTGCTATGAGCTCATTTGTGACTGGTTGCTATGAGCCGAGCTGTGACTGGTTGCTATGAGCCGAGCTGTGACTGGTTGCTATGAGCCGAGCTGTGACTGGTTGCTATGAGCCGGGCTGTGACTGGTTGCTATGAGCCGGGCTGTGACTGGTTGCTATGAGCCGAGCTGTGGCTGGTTGCTATGAGCCGAGCTGTGGCTGGTTGCTATGAGCCGAGCTGTGGCTGGTTGCTGTGAGCCGAGCTGTGACTGGTTGCTGTGAGCCGAGCTGTGACTGGTTGCTATGAGCCGAGCTGTGACTGGTTGCTATGTGCCGAGCTGTGACTGGTTGCTATGAGCCGAGCTGTGACTGGTTGCTATGAGCCGGGCTGTGACTGGTTGCTATGAGCCGAGCTGTGACTGGTTGCTATGGGCCGAGCTGTGACTGGTTGCTATGGGCCGAGCTGTGACTGGTTGCTATGGGCCGAGCTGTGACTGGTTGCTATGGGCCGAGCTGTGTCTGGTTGCTATGGGCCGAGCTGTGACTGGTTGCTATGAGCTCATTTGTGACTGGTTGCTATGAGCCGAGCTGTGACTGGTTGCTATGGACAACAAGGAGAATTTTGCAATGAGACAGTAAGGGTAGGGTCACACATAACGGATCTGCAGCGTATTTTACGCTGCAGATTTGCCGGTGACCTGGCTCATATTGTGCCTCCTGCTGTTGCCGAACGCACCCGCCCCCGATGGGGGCGGGTGCGTTCAGCAACAACAGGAGGCACAATATGGGTCGGGTCACCGGCAGATCCACAGCGTACAATACGCTGCAGATCTGTTACGTGTGACCCTTCCCTAAATGTCCCCCCTATAGTCACATACGTTTTTATCAGCAGTAATTGTAAGGCTGGGAAAATGGCGTTTAAAAAAAAAATTATTCTAAAAATAATATAAGCAATTTTGGAATCAACACTTCTATGTTTTTGGCTTATTGCGGATGTTGGCTAAAGATATTGACCAAATTAAAGGGGTACTCCACTGGAAAACATTTTCTTTAAAATCAACTGGTGCCAGAAAGTTAAACAAATTTGTAAATTACTTCTATTAAAAAAATCTTTATCCTTCCAGTACTTATCAGCTGCTGTATAATACACAGGAAGTTCTTTTCTTTTTTAATTTCCTTTCTGCCTGACCACAGTGCTCTCTGCTGACACCTCTGTCCATGTCAGGAACTGTCCGGAGCAGGAGAGGTTTGCTATGGGGATTTGCTCCTACTCTGGACAGTTCCTGACATGGACAGAGGTGTCAGCAGAGAGCACTTGTGGTCAGGCAGAAAGGAAATTCAAAAAGAAAATAATTTCCTCTGTAGTATACAGCAGCTGATAAGTACTAGAAGGATGGGGATTTTTTAATAGAAGTCATTTACAAATCTGTTTAACTTTCTGGCACCAGTCGATTTAAAAGAAAATGTTTTCCAGTGGAGTACCCCTTTAAGGGTACGTTCACCCTACGGAATTTCAGCACTGAATTTCCTGAAGGAAATTTGGCACGGATCCTTCCATTGGTGCTGCTCCGTGCACACTGCGGAATTCTGCTGGTAAAACTTTCCCCAAGAAAATGATTAATCCGAAAGAATGAAGGCGGAATGGCACTATCGTCCATGGGACGGCACTTAATTTGCATGCGGACATTAAAGGGGTACTCCGGGGGAACACTGGTGCCAGAAAGTTAAACAGATTTGTAAATTACTTCTATTAAAATTTTTTAATCCTTCTAGTACTTATTAGCTGCTGAATACTCCAGAGAAAATTATTTTCTTTTTGGAACACAGAGCTCTCTGCTGACATCACAAGTACAGTGCTCTCTGCTGACATCTCTGTCCATTTTAAGAACTGTCGAGAGGAGGAGAAAATCCCCATATGCTGCTCTGGACAGTTCCTAAAATGGACAGAGATGTCAGCAGAGAGCACTGTGCTCGTGATGTCAGCAGAGAGCTCTGTGTTCCAAAAAGAAAATAATTTCCTCTGTAGTATTCAGCAGCTAATAAGTGCTGGAAGGATTAAGATTTTTTAATAGAAGTAATTTACAAATCTGTTTAACTTTCTGGCACCAGTTGATTTAGAAAAAAAGTTTTCCACCGGAGTACCCCTTTAAGTTCTGATTTCGGAGGCGACTGCTGCACATGGACTCCTCACTAATTTTCGGACTGAGACTTAAGTGGGCGCTGTCGGGGTCTGTTCTTGCGCCCGAATTTTCTCTGTCAAAGTTATATTTTGTGGAATTCCATAATGGAATCTTATTGAATTCAATGGGGTTCAAAATTCGGCAGAATTCTGTGTTCCATCGGAATTCCTCAATAGCGTTCAGCAAGCTTTGCGGAAATTCCGCTGAGTGAACCTACCCTCATAGAGACACAAATTTTCATATGTCATAAAGACAAAAAAGTTTGATTAGTGGGTTCAGACCCCGATCGATCACAAAAAGGAGCCCGGAGAAGAGTGCACTTATTATTTTATATGAGTGATGTCATACAGGGGGCGGGGCTGTGATCACATGTCATTATATTACTATATCAGTGATGTCATACAGGGGGTGGGGCTGTGATCACATGTCATTATATTACTATTATATCAGTGATGTCATTATATTACTATTATATTATATCAGTGATGTCATACAGGGGGCGGGGCTGTGATCACATGTCATTATATTACTATTATATTATCAGTGATGTCATACAGGGGGCAGGGCTGTCATCACAATGTCATTATATTACATCAGTGATGTCATACAGGGGGTGAGGCTGTGATCACATGTCATTATATTACTATTATATTACTATTATATTACATCAGTGATGTCATACAGGGGGTGAGGCTGTGATCACATGTCATTATATTACTATTATATTATATCAGTGATGTCATACAGGGGGCGGGGCTGTGATCACATGTCATTATATTACTATTATATCAGTGATGTCATACAGGGGGCGGGGCTGTGATCACATGTCATTATATTACTATTATGTTATATCAGTGATGTCATACAGGGGGCGGGGCTGTGATCAATGTCATTATATTACTATTATATTATATCAGTGATGTCATACAGGGGGCGGGGCTGTGATCACATGTCATTATATTACTATTATATTATATCAGTGATGTCATACAGGGGGCGGGGCTGTGATCACATGTCATTATATTACTATTATATCAGAGATATCATACAGGGGGCGGGGCTGTGATCACATATCATTATATTACTATTATGTTATATCAGTGCTGTCATACAGGGGGCGGGGCTGTGATCACATGTCATTATATTACTATTATATTATATCAGTGATGTCATACAGGGGGCGGGGCTGTGATCACATGTCATTATATTACTATTATGTTATATCAGTGATGTCATACAGGGGGCGGGGCTGTGATCATATGTCATTATATTATATCAGTGATGTCATACAGGGGGCGGGGCTGTGATCACATGTCATTATATTACTATTATTTCAGTGATGTCATACAGGGGGCGGGGCTGTGATCACTTGTCATTATATTACTATTATATTATATCAGTGATGTCATACAGGGGGCGGGGCTGTGATCACATGTCATTATATTACTATTATATTATCAGTGATGTATGTCATACAGGGGGCGGGGCTACGATCACATGTAATTAAATTACTCTTATATAATATCAGGGGGCGGGGCTGTGACTATGTCTCAGGCCTGATACAGGGGCTGGTTGTCTGCAGTAATAGATGAATAGCTGTATATGTAAATGTGGATAAATAACCTCTAATTCAGTGGCCTTCAAACTGTGGACCTCCAGATGTGGCAAAACTACAACTCCCTGCATGCCCGGACAGCCTGCGGCTGTCCGGGCATGCTGGGAGTTGTAGTTTTGCCACATCTGGAGGTCCACAGTTTGTTGACCACTGCTCTTATTCATTTTCTTCTGACTTTTAGGGTAACACCGGGGTCCTCCTGGGGATATTTCTGGTGTCCGCCGTCATCCTCGTGGCTCTGGTTACTGTCTTATCTGGTATCGGAGTGTGTGAGAGATGCAGCATAGGCAGCGGCGGCGTCTACTCCATGATTTCTACCGTTCTGGGGGGCAAAGTTGGGGGTACGGTTGGCCTTCTATATATATTCGGCCAGGTAAGTGACCACCTGGGGCGTCTCCCAGAGCTGACAGTCTCTGCTCCTCCTTCCCTCTCGTGTGACTGAGCCGATGTGCAGTGTGTTGCAGGCGCCATGTACATCACCGGCTTCGCAGAATCCATCTCTGACCTCCTGCACCTGCAGAGCACCTGGGTGGTGCGGGGCATCTCGCTGACCGTGCTGGTGGGGCTGCTGGGCATTAATCTGGCTGGAGTGAAGTGGATCATCCGGCTGCAGCTCCTTCTCCTCCTCTTACTCGCCGTCTCTACCCTGGACTTCATCATCGGCTCCTTCTCCCACCTGGATCCAGGTAAGACCCTTACGCATTTCCTGCGGTATTGATATCGATCACCCAACTTCCTCTATTGCAACTCAATCTCTCGCCTTGACCCCTACAGGCCCTCAGTGTTACTATGTATCATGGAGGCCACTGCTAGAATTACCCCTTCCCTGCTGCAGGGCTCTACCCATCTCCTCCTAATTTAAATTATTTGGGATTTTTGTATGCAGTTGGCGCTTTATAATCCCTCCTGGATCTATCCTGCGTCCAGGTTTGATGCTGCCTTATACAGTGTTGTCCACCAGGTGGCACCAACGCTCCATAATTTCATATTGTACTTTGGCCTCATGTCCGGTATTCTTATCTGCGGATTTAATACATTAGTTTGTGGCTCTGCAGCTGTAGCAAAACTACAACTCCTATCATGCATTGGTTGTCAGGGCATGATAGTATTTGTAGTGTTGCTACAGGTTGGCAGGCACTGCTTTTACTTTAAGGAGTACTGTACCCCCCCCCCCCCCCCCCCCCCCGTAATCTCAGGCCTGACCTCTCCCTGTCTCCCTCTACATGTATCTGTGGTGAGGGTGTGATGAGGGCAGATGTTATTACCCTAGGGGCAGGTGGCATTAATCCCTTGTATTCGTGACGCCAGGGCGTGGTTAACCTCTGCACCACCCGTGGAATGGCCGCTGAATCCTGGGCTAGGCATGGGGCAAACAGATAGACAGATGGAATAGTCTTTACAGCTCAGTTAGGCCCAAGGAGATGACCAGTGATTTAGGAGACTTGCGGGCTCGCTGGGACTTGTAGTAGGCTTGGCTGAATTATGCAGACCCATGCTGAATTTAGACAGACTTGACTAGGACTGACTAGACTTCACCCCTTGGGTAGCTTACCAGGCATTGACGTTCACCTGTGGGGCACTTGGTTGGTGGAAGCGTGGCTGCGTGGTTAGGACTTGGGTCCTATAGGTCACCACACAAGTCACCTGGTCACTGACACCTTTGACAGTCCATAAGAGGGATGTGGACCCAGGGGACACTACAATAGTCTGCCAGACAGGACAGTAAGGGTTACAGGGGTGCAACTCCTGTACTGGGACACCACATATCTCTATAAGAGAGCAGGTGATACATGAACGCTATATCTCCGGCCTCCCATAGAGATGAATGGAGGGGGTGTGTCGGCCTCCGCTTTGTTCAGGGGGTGACACCGTCCCGTGTATTGGAGAGCTGGGACGTTGTGCAGGAGATGGCGGGGGTCCCTGCGGTCAGACCCCCTGTGATCAGACACTTATCCCCGATCCTTTGGATAGAGGATCAGCTGTCTGGCGCTGGAGTACCCCTGTAACCATTAGCTGTGTGCACTATAAGAGGCCGAGGTTATATGGAGACCCCTGCACACCCCCCTCCCAATATATATCAGCTCAGTAGCGTGTCCTGATCTATGACACATATGAACATACATGTAGCCCCTCTGGCCCGTAGCCCCTCATGGATCTGGACCCTCACATTCTGCCTTTGCTTTCTAGATCTTGGTAGAAAGATTAGGATCGCAGCCTTTTTTGTTTTCCTCCCTGGAAGTTGCAGGGTGCGCCCGGGCACAGGGGTCAGGAAGGATGTGGCTGTCATTTGTTCTCTATAGACCCACATCCAGACGGCAGCCTTCCTGTCCCTGCACTGGGCGGGCGGCACACACGGGGTGTACGGGGCGACCCAGCAGTGTATGTAGGAGCCTCAGAGATTCTGCCCTGAGGGGTCCAGACCTACGGGGAAATAAATGTCGCAGGGTTTTCTATTTTTCAGCACCAAATCAATGTGGATCCAGCTTGGTGTGAGCCGCGGCATAACAAATAACGCACTTTTCTTTTGTGAAGTCTCTGCTTGCTGTCAGTGAATGCAGACATGTTGTTTACGTCCAGAGGCTCAACATCCATCCTGTGTCCTGGCTGTGGATGTGCGGTTCTGGGCTGGGGATGTGGCAAGTTTTGGGCTGGAATTCCTATAGATTCTGAGCCAAGGCATGTGTTGGATTCTGGGTCGGGGATGTAATTGGTTCTGGGCCACGAAGGTGTCAGATTATGGGACAAGAATGTGATATGATGGGTCCTGGGCTGAGGATTTGATGTGTTCTGGTCTGAGGATATGCTGGATTCTGGGCCTGGGGATGTGATGGGTTCTGGGTCAGTTATGCGATGGGTTCTGGTCTGGAGATGTGCTGGATTCTGGACCTTGGATGTGATGGGTTTTCTGGTCTGAGGATTTGAATAGTTCTGGGCCAGGAATGTAATGGGTTCTGGGTCAGGGATGTGATTAATTCTGGACCTGTGCTCTGTCGGATTCTGGGCTGGGAATGTGCTGGATTCTGGGGACAAGGATATGATGGTTTCTGGCCTGGGGTTGTGATTGGTTTTGGGTTAAGAATGTGCTTCTGGGCTAGAAATCTGATGGAGCTTTGAGTCACGGATGTGATGGGTTCTAGGCCGGGGATTTGATTGGTTCTGGGCCGAGGATGTGATTGATTCTGGGCAGGGGATTTGATGGGTTCTGGGCCGTGGATGTGATTGGTTCTGGGCCGGGGATGTGATGGGGTCTGGGCCGGGGATGTGATGGGGTCTGGGCCGGGGATGTGATGGGGTCTGGGCCGGGGATGTGATGGGGTCTGGGCCGGGGATGTGATGGGTTCTGGGCCGGGGATGTGATGGGTTCTGGGCCAGGGATTTGATGGGTTCTGGGCCGGGATTTGATGGGTTCTGGGCCGGGGATTTGATGGGTTCTTGGCCAGGGATATGATAGGTTCTGTATAGGGGATGTGATGGGTTCTGGGCCTGGGATGTGATGGGTTCTATACAGGGTATGTGATGGGTTCTGGACAGGGGATGTGATGGGTTCTGGACAGGGGATGTGATGGGTTCTGGACAGGGGATGTGATGGGTTCTGGGCCTGGGATGTAATGGGTTCTGGGATGTGATGGGTTCTAGACAGGGTATTTGGGTTCTGGACAGGGGATGTGATGGGTTCTGGACAGGGGATGTGATGGGTTCTGGACAGGGGATGTGATGGGTTCTGGGCTGGGGGATTTGATGGGTTCATGGCCGGGGATTTGATGGGTTCTTGGCGGGGGATGTGATGGGTTCTAGGCTGGGGATTTGATGGATTCTGGGCCAGGGATGTGATGGGTTCTGGGCCGGGGATGTGATTGGCTTTGGGTCAGGGATATGTCGATATCTTGGCTGGACCTGTGACGTGTTCTGTGCTGGATTCTGGGCCATCGATCTGATGGTTTCTGGCCCTGGCATGTGATGGGTTCTGAGCCCAGGATTTACCAGGTTCTGGGCTCTGCACTTGTGGAATAGGAGATTACTTTCTCCAGGTTTTTCCAGTTACTGCACATAGATGAGGCATGACATCACACGTGAGCAGCGCCAAGACTGCGGCAGGCTGAGCAGCGGTGAGCTGGACTCCTGCCAGGGTCGGGGCCAGCGCGATGGATGTAGTGGCAGCGCTTGGCTGGTGTAATGATGGGGGAACAGGACACCGAATGGGGGGGGGGGAGATCAGTCACAATAATCCTGATGGAGATTCCAGATATTTCTGGACACTTTCTCCGGAATCTTTTCTCGTTTCTCTTTAGACTCTGACCACGTTTCCTGCCCTCGAAGGACATAACATTACTGCCCCGATCCTGCCCGGCCCCCACCATGTATCACCCGGTGACCGCTGTGTTATATTAACCCCTGACTGACTGAAGGTTTCTGTGTATATAAATGGTGGATGGAACAGTGGTCCCCAAACCGTGCACCTCCAGATGTTGCAAAACTACAACTCCCAGCATGCCCGGACAGCCGTTGGCTGTCCGGGCATGCTGGGAGTTGTAGTTTTGCAACATCTGGAGGTCCACAGTTTAGAGACCACTGGTATACAATTGTTTAAAATACTCCAGGACCCTAATGCATAGTATATAACAGGGCCCCCACATACCATGTGGTTTCCTCTTACGTGGCCTTTGGGCACTATTTATCACCCTGCCCACCCGTTCTCCTCAGTGTGGTTCTGGTCCGTTCTGATGATGTCATCGGACGTTTTTATTTCTGTCGTTCAATAAACAGGAATCCGATTGTGACTTGTGTAAAGTGCGGGAAGGACAGGAAGAGATAAGGAGCTGCCGGGACGATGAGAACAGAGAACGTGTCCTGGTTATCTAGGGGGCCCCAATGACTGAAAACAGAGCTTTCCTCCAGATGAGGGGGCCCCAATGACTGAAAACAGAGCTTTCCTCCAGATGAGGGGGCCCCAATGACTGAAAACAGAGCTTTCCTCCAGATGAGGGGGGCTTAGGGTGGGTCCTGATAACAGGGTATATTGGGGTGGGGGTAACCATGACATTATATGGAAACTCTGTATACTTTTGTCCAAGGAAAAGAGCAACGACCTGAAAAACAGGCAGGACCCGAATGTTACATTGTGATCAATATCCCCCAATGATGGCAGTGACCGAGTCAGGGGTCGGGGTCATTGTACCATCATCCACATATCAGCATTATGCAGACTGCTCTGCCCTTCACATAACTCCTCCTCCTGTCAGATAACTCCTCCTCCTGTCAGATAACTCCTCCTCCTGTCACATATCCCCTCTTCCCGTCACTACTCTGTCCTTCACATAACTCCTCTTCCTATTACTCCTATTACTGACTGCTCTGCCTGTCACATAACCCCTTCCCCTGACTGCTCTGCTTGTCACATGACCCTCTCCCTGTCACTGACTGCTCTGCCTGTCACATAACCCCTCCTCCTGACTGCTCTGCCTGTCACATGACCCTCTCCCTGTCACTGACCGCTCTGCCTGTCACATAACCCCTCCTCCTGACTGCTCTCCCTGTCACATGACCCTCTCCCTGTCACTGACCGCTCTGCCTGTCACATGACCCTTTCCCTGTCACTGACTGCTCTGTCTGTCACATAACTCCTCCTGTCACATAACTCCTCCTGTCACTGACTCCTCCCCTGTCACTGACTCCTCCCCTGTCGCTGACTGCTCTGCCTGTCACATAACCCCTCCCCCTGACTGCTCTGCCTGTCACATAACCCTCTCCCTGTCACTGACTGCTCTCCATGTCACACAACCCCTCCCTTGTTACTGACTCCTCCCCCTGTCACTGATCACTCTTCCTGTCACACAACCCCTCCCCCTGTCACTGACTCCTCCCCCTGTCACTGACTGCTCTGCCTGTCACGTAACTCCTCCCCCTGTCACTGACTGCTCTGCCTGTCACATAACCCTCTCCCTGTCACTGACTGCTCTCCCTTTCACACAACCCCTCCCCCTGTCCCTGACTCCTCCCCCTGTCACTGACTGCTCTCCCTTTCACACAACCCCTCCCCTGTCACTGACTCCTCCCCCTGTCACTGACTGCTCTGCCTTTCACACAACCCCTCCCCCTGTCACTGACTCCTCCCCCTGTCACTGACTGCTCCCCCTGTCACTGACTCCTCCCCCTGTCACTGACTCCTCCCCCTGTCACTGACTGCTCTGCCTGTCACGTAACTCCTCCCCCTGTCACTGACTGCTCTGCCTGTCACATAACCCCTCCCCCTGACTGCTCTGCCTGTCACATAACCCTCTCCCTGTCATTGACTGCTCTCCCTTTCACACAACCCCTCCCCTGTCACTGACTCCTCCCCCTGTCACTGACTGCTCTGCCTGTCACTGACTGCTCTGCCTGTCATGTAACTCCTCCCTCTGTCACTGACTGCTCTGCCTGTCACGTAACTCCTCCCTCTGTCACTGACTGCTCTGCCTGTCACGTAACTCCTCCCTCTGTCACTGACCGCTCCGCCTGTCGCATAACCATCTCCCTGTCACTGACTCCTCCCCCTGTCACTGACTGCTTTGCCGGTCACATGACCCTCCCCCTGTCACTGACTCCTCCCCCTGTCACTGACCACTCTTCCTGTCACACAACCCCTCCCCTGTCACTGACTTCTCCCCCTGTCACTGACTGCTCTTCCTTTCACACAACCCCTCCCCTGTCACTGACTGCTCTTCCTGTCACATAACCCCTCCCCTGTCACTGACTCCTCCCCCTGTCACTGACTGCTCTTGCTGTCACATAACTCCTCCCCTTTCACTGACTCCTCCCCCTGTCACTGAATGCTCTTCCTGTCACATAACCCCTCCCCTGTTACTGACTCCTCCCCCTGTCACTGACTGCTTTGCCCGTCACATGACCCTCCCCCTGTCACTGACCGCTCTTCCTGCCACATAACCCCTCCCCTGTCACTGACTCCTCCCCCTGTCACTGACTCCTCCCCCTGTCACTGACTCCTCCCCCTGTCACTGACTCCTCCCCCTGTCACTGACTCCTCCCCCTGTCACTGACTCCTCCCCCTGTCACTGACTCCTCCCCCTGTCACTGACTCCTCCCCCTGTCACTGACCGCTCTTCCTGTCACATAACCCCTCCCCTGTCACTGACTGCTCTTCCTGTCACATAACCCCCTCCCCTGTCACTGACTCCTCCCCCTGTCGCTGACCGCTCTTCCTGTCACATAACCCCTCCCCTGTCACTGACTCCTCCCTCTGTATACATTATTTATGATGTCTTTTCTCTCCTCAGATCATGGATTTGTGGGATACTCGGATGAATTACTTTATAATAACACGTTTCCAGATTATACCCCCGGAGAAAGCTTCTTCTCTGTGTTCGGGGTGTTTTTCCCAGCTGCAACAGGTATTGGGGGAAGGGGGACGGATGCTAAGTCTCTGCTGCGGCACCCCCACATACATCTTTATATACACCCTGAACATTATATACTGCATGAATGTCTTTAGATGGAGGTTCTGCCTTTTGTTCCCCTTTTATGGATAAACTGTCATAACTCTAGAGCTGGCCATACACATGAGATTATTATTGGTTGATCCCACCAATTTTAGGGGGATCGGACAATCCTCTAATGTCGATGGAGGCCTCCTAACTCTCCCTAGATGGCAGATGTTGAGGGTAAGAAGGTGAAGGACACAGGAGTCTAGAGGAGGGGACAGAGGGTTCTGAAGGGAGGAGTCAGAAGAGTCTGGAGGGAGGAGACAGAGGGGTCGGGAGGGAGGAGACAGAGGGGTCTGGAGGGAGGAGACAGAGGGGTCTGGAGGGAGGAGACAGAGGGGTCTGGAGGGAGGAGACAGAGGGGTCTGAAGGGAGGAGACAGGGGGGTCTGGAGGGAGGAGACAGGGGAGTCTGGAGGGAGGGGATAGAGGAGTCTGGAGGGAGGGGATAGAGGGGTCTGGAGGGAGGAGACAGAAGTCTGGAGGAGGAGGACAGAGGAGTCTGGAGAGAAGGGACAGAGGGATCTAGAGGGAGGGGACAGAGGGATGTGGAGGACAGAGGAGTCTGTAGGGAAGAGGTAGAGGAGTCTGGAGGAGGAGAAGATGAGTCTGGAGGGGGAGGGGACAGAGGAGTCTGGAGGGGGAGGGGACAGAGGAGTCTGGAGGGGGAGGGGACAGAGGAGTCTGGAGGGGGAGGGGACAGAGGAGTCTGGAGGGGGAGGGGACAGTCGAGTCTGGAGGGGGAGGGGACAGAGGAGTCTGGAGGGGGAGGGGACAGAGGAGTCTGGAGGGGGAGGGGACAGAGGAGTCTGGAGGGGGAGGGGACAGAGGAGTCTGGAGGGAGGGGACAAATGGGTTTGGCAGAGTACAGATAATGTAGTAGATGTTCCCTGCAGTCCTATGTAACACCACAATAAACGCACTGATAGTTCTCTTAGTGCAGATAATGCAGTACATATAGCCTGCAGTCCTATGTAACACAGTATACGTGCGGGGTGTCGCTGACTGTCTGATCGCAGTGATCTCCCTCACATGTTGATGGCAGCAGTGCAGGAATTACGATGGATTAGAGCGGTTTCTATGGCGATAAGTCACTTAGAGAAATTACGTGTTAGCGAGCGACTGAGATGAACTGCAGAGAGGAGCGCTGCTCTGAGGGTCGGTGTATGGACGGCAGCCAGCGCTGTGTAAACCTTTGGGACATCCTAATAGACTTTTATATTTTCAGTTCCTCACCATTGTTAAGATCTCTGCTTGCTGCCAGTGCGTCCAAACATCCTGCTCACACAGCTGAATGTTTGTTACAGTGGCATCCGTTCACCACAATGCTCTGTGAGCTAAACAACCTGGACATTGTCTAGACCAGTGTTCCCCAACCAGGGTGCCACCAGCTGTTGCAAAACTACATCTCCCAGCATGCCCGGACAGCCGTCGGCTGTCCGGGCATGCTGGGAGAAGTAGTTTTGCAACAGCTGGAGTCGCACTTGTTGGGAAACACTGGTCTAGATTGCATATAGTTACTGGAGGGTTTGTCACAATTGTATCCAGAGTGTTTTCAATCCCTTATATAAAAATGGAGATCCCCTTTAAGGAATGTGCAACCTTTTAATGTGTTCTTGATGTGCAGGTGTCATGGCGGGCTTCAACATGAGCGGGGACCTGCGCCGGCCCTCTGTTAATATTCCTGTCGGCTCATTGGCTGCAATCGCCATCTCGTAAGTGACGTATTCCAAGACGGATTCCAGTATATGACGTCTTCCATGCTGGGTTATGATATAGATATATATAGCAACCAATATGGCCGCTACCGCCAATATGGCCGCCGCCGCTCACCCACCTCCCCTGAATAGATGATATATTAATGCTCTGTATTACTATTTCTCCTGTGTCACTCTTTACTGTGGTTCTTGCATCCTGTTCGTGCATCAGGAGGTTCAGGATGAGCAGCGCTGATTTCTACATCCTTTGTAGTGACCGGAGCCATGTGTTTCTTTTTTGCAGGTGGTTCCTTTATATTGTCTTCGTCTTCTTACTCGGCGCCATTTGTTCCAGGGAATTTCTACGCTACGAATTTATGATCGCCGAAAAGGTAAATGGACAGCGCGCAAATTCGGTGCAACATCAGCGTCCGCCATGTGCCGGCAGTTGCTGCCTGGCAACATGGATGTCGCCTTCCTAGCACGAAAGACTTCATGAAAAGTGCATCATGTGACTTGTGTCACGCCGTAGTCATGTAGCGCCATTCTGAGGTGACAGGTGACTAAGGGCTTGATTATACGGTGTAACGTTCACTACCATTACAAGTGATCCCGCAGAATCGGAAACCTGACCGCCATCACTAGGCCGCACTTGGCGGTTACCGGCGGCGCTGTCCATTACGTGGAGCGGTCAGCGCGTCTGCTGATGGTTTCCGCCGGGCAACCAATCTCCCTGCAGCACAGTGGCCAGTAATCTGAATATAAATACATAAACATGGCGGCCGCGAGGGATGAGCAGCTCCTCTACCGCGTGTCCATCACTCTCAGGATATACATAGGAACGTTGTAACGCGGTTCGTCCGGTCACACACGGGCCCCCGGCTCGCAGGAACGTGCGTCTCCGACTGAGGCTTTTCACGTGTCTGAGCTCAGAACCGGATTAATTACCATAATCCGGTGAATAAAGCGCCAGCGGCTCAATAAACCGGTTCTGTCCTGTCCGCCCCTGATATTGCTGACTCACGTACAATGATGGGGGTGACTGTACCCCTGAACTGACTTCACCTACAGACTGATCTGCACCAGGCACAAAGGGGGTTGTAGTTTAAATGAAGCCCCCATCTAGACAGAATAGACTGCTGTATGCACCCCGACTGCTCCTCTTCTTCTGCAGGGATCTGTTACATTGTATTACACATGACTGTCTCACATTGTTTCCCCCTCCTCAGGTGTCTCTGGTGGGCTTCCTCTTCCTGCTGGGTCTCTACATCTCCTCGTTGGCCTCCTGCATGGGGGGTCTGTATGGTGCTCCCAGAATCCTTCAGTGCATTGCACAGGAGAAGGTCATCCCCATCCTATCATTTCTGGGCCACGGGGTAAGTGTAATGTCCGACCAGTATCCAATATTTATTGATGAGAGCGGTGAATGGGCGTCAGGTATATCCAGCAGAGTATAATACAGGATATAACTCAGGATCAGTACAGGATCAGTAATGTAATGTATGTACACAGGGACCTCACCAGCAGAATAGTGAGTACAGCTCTGGGGTATAATACAGGATATAACTCAGGATCAGTACAGGATAAGTAATGTAATGTGTGTACACAGTGACCTCACCAGCAGAATAGTGAGTACAGCTCTGGAGTATAATACAGGATATAACTCAGGATCAGTACAGGATAAGTAATGTAATGTATGTACACAGTGACCCACCAGCAGAATAGTGAGTACAGCTCTGGAGTGCTGACCAATTAGTTGCGGGTGTGGTCGTGCTTCAGCTGTGCTGTGTGTGTCTGCTGTGTCTCCTGAGCTCCAGGGATTTCCATCTGTTCCACCTGGGGCCTGCTTCCTCCTCCCCAGGAGGGAGTGGGTTTCCAGGCATGAGTGAGGGAGGCGAGGCCCAGGCTTCTGCTCCTCGGACTAGGCCGCAGGGGAGCAGTAGAAGCCAGCAAGCGGCCGGAACATCGGAGGATTTGGGGGTGAGGCGTTCTACTAGGAGTCGCAGCAATGCTGCTCCAACTCCCCCCACAGAGGTGAGAAGCTGCAAGGCTGGATCCTCCTCGGAAAAGCTGGGTGCAGCCAGCGGAAAGCTGGGTTTGTCTGGAAGAAGGCAGAGTGCTCACGGAGGTGAAGCCGACCTCAGTGAGGAAGGCTGGGGAGTGCTGAGGACCCGGGAGTCTATTTCCACCTATACCTCCCGGGTAAAAAGTCACCTCCGTGAGTATGAAGACGCCTGTAAGGCCATCAGGAGGCTCCGAGAGGAACAGCGCTGTGCCCGTACCAAGGCCAAGATTACTCCAAAAAGGAAAAAGACAGAGATCCAGGGGCAGATAAAGACACTAATGTCTGAAATACAAGTTTTGGAGGAGAGGAGAGCAGCATTACTGGAGAAGAGTGGTCCATTTAAAGAGAAACTGGAAAATGAGGAGCGCTTCAGGGTGAAAGAAGATAAAAATAAAAGGTTGATGGGGCTGCAACCTGAGAGCCAGGTGGATGATGTGGAGGAGATGGAGGAAGAACAACAGCCAGATCCACCTGGTGGCCTGCGGCAACAGCAGCAGGCCCCGTACAGTGGGCCCCCTGCACAGCAACCAGCAGTATCACCTGCCGACTCAGGGGAGGACAGTGACAGCAGCTACCAGGGAGGGGCGCTAATGGCCCAGATCCGCATGCTGGAATCCCCAGTGTGTCCTCAGAACCTGATGTTTGGAGATGAGCTCCCAAATGAGGCACCTGGGGGTAAGAAGAAAAAGAAGACCAAGCCAAAGCAGCAAGAAGTGGTGAGTTACATCTACACCCCCCTCCCTGTATACCCTGAGTCGGCCGCAGGGTCAGCTCATTGTGCAAGCCCCGTTACCCAGCCCAGCCCGTGTTCTGTGGTGGACTCGGTGCAAAGGTGCGGGGAGAGTACAGATACTAAAAGGGCGCAGAACTCCATGCCTGTTTGCAGTAGCAGGGATGGAGCAGAGAAGGCATCGGCCGAAAGGCCGTACAGTGAGGGCGGCCCAGCGGTGGGCAGAGAGGCAGACTCCGGTGCTGTAGTTCGCTCCCCTGTGGGAGAGGGGGGTGACTCAGTGCCGGAGGTAGTAAAGGGCATAACGGACACTCACAAAAGTGAAGAAAAACGTTTGTTTTGTATTGGTGCCGCTGATCCCATTGATCAGCGGCGCCATGAAAAGACTGGAGATGATGCTGATGAGGCGGAGGGCACTAATAAGAACAGGGCTGGGGCCTCCTCTAGACCGGGCAAGCATGCTGCCCGGTCCCTTAAAGGGCCAGCGGAGGTTGTCCCAGCCCTAGTGCCCCGTGATGCTGAGGCCGGATTATCTGTTTCTGGTCCAGCCAGTGTGAATGAGAAGGTAAATGGGGGTACGGGGTGTATGACTGGGGAGCGGATGGAGGTTAATATTATTGGAGAAGGTGATTTTGCTGTTGCTGAAATTAGGGGTGGTGATGGGACTACAGATGATGTTATTGGAAACAATGTTGTTGGGGGAAGTGCTAATGTTGTTATTGGGGGTGGTGGGGATGTTGTCATTAGAAGTGGTGTAGGTGTAGGGTCTGGTCCGGTTGCCCCCCCAGTGGTGACAGACCATAGGAGTTATGCCAATGTCACTGCTGGGGGAAGTAGAATATTTTCCTCGTCTCCTGACTCTAGGGACGGTTTATTGCAGCGACGTCTCCTGGAAGCTCTGAAAAAGGGGGAAAGGTCGATTAATGTAGAGGGTAGAGCAGTTGATCTGTCCTTCTGGATAGAGAGACACGGTCTCTCTGCCTTCCGAGAGGAAAGAGGGGGCGATACTGTGTGGTCCCTCCCAACAGCCGGGGCAGGTAGTAACCGTAGGAATGTGGTTCGTCTTCGGTTGCAGGGCGAAGATATGTGTCCTTCAAGGACCAAAGTGGTTGAGCTCTTGCTAAAGATGGGCTTCAAGGCAGTTGATATCTTTGCCTTGATACATCCCTACGGTGCTCCTGAATTCGATATCAGTTTTGTTCGGCCAGAGGGGCTTGAGCTTTTCTGGTCGAATTATGAATTGGTAAAGAATGAGCCCGGCTGGCGAGACTTTGCCGTACAGGCATTGTCTCGTCAAAACGAAATCAAGAGAGTGACCGTTTTGACCCGTAACGAATCACTCTCTTGTGTTGACATCATCACCTGGTTAGGACGGTATGGCGAGGTAATGGGGGTCCCGCAGAAGAACAGGGACGAGTTTGGCATCTGGTCAGGAGCCTGGACGTTTTTGGTAAAACTTAAACGTTCAGGAAATACAGTTACCCATATTCCATCCTCTGCCTTTCTCGGCAGGGATCGTATCCAGATTTTCTACCGGGGTCAGCCGAAGCTCTGTCACAGATGTGGTGACCCCACACACTTCAGTGCAAACTGTACGGTGCAGAAATGTGCCTTGTGTGGGGGTGTAGGCCATCTTGCCACATCTTGTGCAGAGATTAGGTGTCACCTGTGTGGTGACTTAGGTCACCCATTCAGTCGTTGCCCTCGTTCTTTCGCTAATGCAGTCTTGTCCCCAGCGGGTGAAGATCACGAGCCGGAATCTGCTGGGGAGGGGACTAGCAGGGGTGGAGGAACTGAGGGGTCAGTGAGGAACAGCAAGAGAGAGACACCAGCCCAACTAAGACGTCTTGATAAACGCCAAAGGGATAGGGTGATGGGGAAAGCCCGGGTTACTGGGACGACCTCTCATTCTGTCCCAGAGGCCAACCTTGCTGCTGAGACCCTGAGGGATGGCAAGCTGAATGAGGAGGTCAGGAGGATCCAGAATGAGGAAGGTGCCATCTCCTCAGATAGCGTGGAGGAGGAGGATGTGGGATGGCAGAAGGAGACACGAAAGCGGGGTACAAGTAGAAAAAAAAAAGGGAGATTTGAGATCTTCTCCCACCCTGGTCCAGGTGCCAAAGGAAGGCAAAACTGACTCCCCTCTGGTTGGCCTTTCCAATCGATTCCGACCCCTCAGGGACATCTCCTCCTCTTCTTCGGAAGGGGAGGATGAGGGGGAGGTGGCAGAGGGGCTTCCAGGGGGCGCCGAGTCCTCTTCCCCTGGGGAGGTTATGTCCTCGGGGGAAGGGACTGGCCTAGAATCCGGAGACGGGGAAAGTAAAACGACGTCTGGTGAGATGGACACTTCCATTTCTCTAAAGAGGGTGAAGAGTTCTTCTGATGTGGAGAGTGAGAAGGGGAGTGGGAAAAAGAAAGCTGTCTAACTCAATCACCCTTGATGGCGGCACCCTCTCCGTTGACTCTGGCATCCATTAATGTTGCCAGCATTAAGTCAGATACGGCTCGATTTGCGGCCTATGATTTTTTTGCCCATATTAATGCTGATATTTTATTTTTGCAGGAGACCAGGCTAACAGATATGTCATCTATCTACAAGGCTAAAAGAGAGTGGAGGAATGGGCCCTCCTACTGGTCTCTTGGGGCCGAGCCGTATAGCGGAGTGGCGGTCCTTTTTACCGCAGCGGTAGAATGCCGACGGGTTATCGAGTTAGAAATGGGGAGGTGCCTGATCTTAGATGTCCTCATGAGGGGACAAGAACTTCGCCTTATTAACATCTACGGCCCACAGTCTAAGTGGGACCGGAAGTGCCTCTTTATGAGGATCAAGCCCTATCTTTTTACAAGTCGGCAGGTGGTCTTTGGAGGGGACTTTAATGCTGTCACGAGGCCCCAAGACAGGGGAGGTGCCAGAGACAAGCTGACTTATGATAGCGTCGCCCTTAATAGCATAGCGAGTGAGGCTCGCCTGGTGGATGTCCACATCCGGCACACCCCAGGCCACGCGGGATTCACCTATCATAGGGGTAGTTGTAGGTCTAGGATAGACAGGTTTTATTTAAAGGAGGAAGCCGTCTCTTCAGCAGTGTCTGTTGTTGAGGTGGAGTTCTCCGATCACTGTTTAATTTTGTTTTCTCTGAATGTCACAGAGACCCCCCGGATGGGCAGAGGCTATTGGAAGCTGAATTCGTCTCTCTTGGAAGAAGCGGAGATAAGACAGTCCTTTGAGGATTTTCTTCAGAGCCAGGTACCATTGCTGGGCCTTTGTAACAGTAAGTCAGAGTGGTGGGAGATCTTCAAGGAAAGGGTTGCGAGATTCTTCCGCCAGCTCTCGGGCCTCAGAAGCCTAAATAGGTACCGCTTGTACCAGGGCCTGAGGAAGAAACTTGAGAACCTTGTCTCGACTGGAGGTAGCCGAGAGGATATCTCCAGAGTGAAGTCCTTGTTGATGAAGTGCCAGTACGATAGGTACGCATCTTTGGTTTTTGAGAGGGATTACGGGAAGTACCGCTCGCCCGACCCTTACAGAAACTGCAAGATGTCAGTGAATAGTAAAATAGTCTCAGGACTGATTGATAGTACGGGATCCTTGAAAAGGTCCAGATCAGGGATCCTGGAGGTCGTCAGATCCTTCTACTCGCACCTCTTGGGAAGGAAGGATCTAGATCGAGATAAGGTGTCAGCTTTCTTGGCTGAAACCATCCCTGAACCAGGAGTAGACCCCTCTCTTGACGTTTTGACAGAGATGATCCGGGAAGAGGAAGTCAGGATGGCTATTGATGGGCTTGCCCTCAAGAAGTCACCCGGTCCGGATGGCTTAACATCTGAGTTCTATAAGACCTTTAAGGACACTTTGGTTCCCCTCTTGACTGCGGTTTTTAATGAGTGTCTATCCTCGGGCACTCTGCCAAAGTCAATGAGGAGGTCAGCGCTGATCATCCTGTCAAAGGGTAAAGACCCTTCTGCGGACAGAAAGATTCTGGCAAAAGTGCTGTTTAACCGGCTGGTGGAGTTTGCACCCAGGCTCCTTTCGGGGGCTCAGCATTGCTCTGTTCCGGGCCGCAGTACATTTAGTGCTGTGCTCAGTGTCCGAGAGGCTGTGGAGCAGGGTAGGGCTGGCCACTGGAAGGGGTACTTGCTGTCCTTGGATCAGGCAAAAGCGTTTGATCGGGTTAACCATGAGTACCTCTGGTCTGTCCTTCTGAGATATGGCCTGCCGGGGGGGTTTGTTGATTGGCTTAAGACCTTGTATGTAGGGGCAGAGAGTTTCCCGCTTGTGAATGGTTGGATTGGCCGCTCTTTTGAGGTTGGGTCTGGTGTCCGTCAGGGTTGTCCTTTGAGCCCTTTGCTGTACGTGTTTGCAATCGATCCTTTCCTTAGAAGGATTGGTTGTGGACCGTTGGCGGGGGTGAGAATGGACCTGGCGGTGCCGGATTCGGCTCTGAGGGCGGTAGCGTACGCTGATGATATCACCGTGTTTGTCTCCTCACAAGAGGAGGGCAGATGGGTGGTGTCAGAGGTGGACCGCTACTCGGAGGTATCCGGGTCCAAGATCAATCAGGATAAGTGTGAGAGTCTCTGGCTGGGAGGGGGAGATCCTGATTTTAATCTCCCGGACGCCCTTCCAGAGCCCCAGGAGTCCGCAAAAGTCCTCGGCATCGAATTTGGTCAAGGGGATTACCCCAAACAAAACTGGGACAGCAGGCTTAAGATCGCCGCTCAGAAGGTGGATCAGTGGAAGGGTTGGTCTTTGACCCTCCGGGAAAGGGTTAACCTGATGAAAACTTTCCTGCTCCCTTTGCTGATATATCTGGGCAGTGTATGCATGTTGCCAGAACCTTTGGACCCGGGTCTACAGTGTGTTCTTCCAGATGTTATGGGGGAATAGACTGAACCTAGTGAAGAGGGAGGTTACTTACCGTACAAGGAGACTAGGGGGGTTGTGTATGGTCAACCCTGTGGTGTTCCTAGTGAATACCTTTCTTAAGACCAATATAGCAAACCTCTGGTCAGAGAGGGCTCCTCCGTGGGTATCCTCCTGTAGGGGATGGTTTCGGCCTTTCTTCCAGGAATGGGAGACAGGAGGGCAAGTGAAGGGTCTTCGCACACCACACGGGCATCTCCCGGCTTACGCTACCCCGGTTCTGAAGGTTATTCGTCGGTGGGGTCTGGGGATGGGGGAGATTAGGACTCTGTCGAGGAAATTCCTTGACAAGAGGGTCCTGTCTTCTCATTTCCAGAGGCCATTGGCGCTCAAGGACTGCCCAAGTCGGGATCTGGAGGTGGGTTTAGAGCTTTTGAATTCTATCAGGATCCCCTTGAAGTTTTGGGACTTGACTTGGCGCTGCTTCCATGGGAAACTGTGTGTGAGGGACAATCTGAAGTGCAGGAGCTCTGATGACCGGGGATGTCCCCGCGAAGAGTGTGGAGGCATGCTGGAAAGCATGGAGCATTTTCTGCTTCATTGTCCCTTTAACACAGAGGTTTACACCAGGGTGGGCGCTTCCATTGGTTGGCCTCGGCTGGCCAGTCTCTCCTATGCGGAATGGGCCTATGGGGCATTCAGAAACCTTGGAGGCTGGGACCGGTGCACTTTATTCCTAGTCAGCTCAGTGGTCAGGTACTACACGTGGAACGCACGGTGTTTAGTGTCGACGCAGCGTAAAATCCTCCCTGTGGATGTGGTGGTTAGGAACATTCTCAGTGACCTGGTGAAGGTGCGTTCTCTGGAGTACGAGAGGCTGGGTGCTGGCAGGGCCTCTCGTCTATGGAGGGGCTCTGCCTTTAAAGTGCCTTAGCCTGTTGTCTCCTTCTGGTGG
Source organism: Hyla sarda (assembly GCF_029499605.1). Taxonomy (NCBI): domain Eukaryota; kingdom Metazoa; phylum Chordata; class Amphibia; order Anura; family Hylidae; genus Hyla; species Hyla sarda. The sequence goes on along the minus strand of NC_079196.1, from coordinate 12,391,914 downwards.
TGGGCTGATGCTGGCACATTAGTCTTTTTGTTTTGAGCAGTTGGTTTATGGTAATATAGGGCTTGCAGGCGCTGAACTTGAGCTTTAGGGGTTTGTTGTTTGGCTTATATTGTTATATGTATTTGTTATTGTATTTATTGTTGTAGTCTATTTGTATACTTATGTATTGTATATATTGTTAGTCTGTGTATATTTTATGTAATGTATATATTGTATATATTGTGTGATGCCACCTGGGGTTTGGGTTTAGTTTAGGTTGGGTGGTGGGTTAAAAAGGGGGGAGGGGGTTTGTATGGGACTTTTATATATACAGAAAATCCTGGACTGGTTCATGGACGTCTGGTAACATGTACTGGGGGCATGGGATGCGGGACCAGCTCAGGGCCCAAAAAAAAAAAAAAAAAAAAAAAAAATGTGGTGTTATTTTGTTTGTGTTGGTTTTTATTATTTTGTATATATTATTATTGTTGTTGTTGTTATTCTTTTTGGTATATTACTGGTATTGGGTTTTTGGTATTGCAACTGGGCCAGGAAATTCACATTTAGTATTAGTGTATATAGTTTATTAGTATGGTATGGGTATTATGGGTATTATAGGAATCTGTCTTTTGTAAATATTGTATATATTTGTTTGTGTGCAGGAATGAGTGTGGGGTGGACCGGTGTTGTATTTTATGCTATGGTGATGGTTTTATGATCGTTATATTGATTATGTTCTGTCGGATATGATATGTTTATGTTTTGTAATTTTTTTATTGTTATGTTTGAAATTTTAATAAAAGATCTACAGGATATAACTCAGGATCAGTACAGGAGAAGTAATGTAATGTATGTACACAGTGACCTCACCAGCAGAATAGTGAGTACAGCTCTGGGGTATAATACAGGATATAACTCAGGATCAGTACAGGATAAGTAATGTATGTACACAGTGACCTCACCAGCAGAATAGTGAGTACAGCTCTGGAGTATAATACAGTATATAACTCAGGATCAGTAATGTATGTACACAGTGATCTCACCAGCAGAATAGTGAGTACAGCTCTGGAGTATAATACAGGATATAACTCAGGATCAGTACAGGATAAGTAATGTAATGTATGTACACAATGACCCCACCAGCAGAATAGTGAGTACAGCTCTGGAGTATAATACAGGATATAACTCAGGATCAGTACAGGATAAGTAATGTAATGTATGTACACAATGACCCCACCAGCAGAATAGTGAGTACAGCTCTGGGGTATAATACAGGATATAACTCAGGATCAGTACAGGATCAGTAATGTAATGTATGTACACAGTGACCTCACCAGCAGAATAGTGAGTATAATACACAATATACCTCAGGATCAGTACAGGATAAGTAATATCATGTTTAGACTATAACTTTATGTCTTAGGATATTTTGATCTTTGCCTTTGCGCTGATATATTATTCTCCTTTGCCATTAGGCAATTAGCGATTCATTAGGGACGAGTGAAGGGTTAATGTTGAGTCCTGGACATTCGTCCTATAATTCTTCTGATTAGTGGGATTATTGTGTTGGCAGCATTTGCTCCTCATTATGACTAATGTGCGCGGTCACATGACGCGGTCTGGTAATTATCGTCTGATTATAGAGCTAATCACTATCCGCTCCAGAATCCACATTATACAGATGACGGGACGCCGAATAATAGTCGCTGTGTCCTGTCGGTAGTCGCTTCAAGAGGATTACTGATCTGCAGCATTGTAAATAAGACAACATTCTATCACGTTGAACACGGTTGCAAAACTAAAACTCCCAGCATGCCCGGACAGCCAAAGGCTGTCCGGGCATGTCGGGAGTTGTAGTTTTGCAACAGCTGGAGGCACCCTGGTTGGAACAAAACACTGATCTAGAGTTTGGACTTCGGCCGCCATTATGGGTTAGCTGACATCCCAGAATCCATTGTGCTCTTGTGCACTGCATTGTGGAATATGGGAATATAACACTACATCTCCCACAATGCAACAGAAGGTGATACATGACCGAAAGCTTAGGAAAACGGCTGTGAGTGCAGCTCTGGGTGTGCCTAGAATGCGGCTACCATTTCTGCAGAAAGGCTATCCCATGCATCCACTACTCTCTAAGTAATGTAACACTAAAGTAATACTGAGAGAGTAGTGGATGCATGGAATAGCCTTTCTGCAGAAGTTGTAGCTGCCAATACAGTGAAGTAGGTTAAGCATGTATAGGATTGGCATAAGGCTATCCTTCATATAAGATAGGGATAGGTATAAGGATATCCTTCATATAAGATAGGGATAGGTATAAGGCTATACTTCATATAAGATAGGGATAGGCATAAGGCTATCCTTCATATAAGATAGGGATAGGTACAACGCTATCCTTCATATAAGATAGAGATAGGCATAAGGCTATCCTTCATATAAGATAGAGATAGGTATAAGGCTATCCTTCATATAAGATAGAGATAGGCATAAGGCTATCCTTCATATAAGATAGGGATAGGCATAAGGCTATCCTTCATATAAGACAGGGATAGGCATAAAGCTATCCTTCATATAAGATAGAAATAGACATGAGGCTATCCTTCATATAAGATGAGGATAGGCATAAGGCTATCCTTTATATAAGAAAGAGATAGGTATAAGGCTATCCTTCATATAAGATAGAGATAGGTATAAGGCTATCCTTCATATAAGATAGGGATAGGCATAAGGCTGTCCTTCATATAAGACAGGGATAGGCATAAAGCTATCCTTCATATAAGATAGAAATAGACATAAGGTTATCCTTCATATAAGACAGGGATAGGCATAAGGCTATTCTTTATACACTGCTCAAAAAAATAAAGGGAACACTTAAACAACACAATGTAACTCCAAGTCAATTACACTTCTATGAAATTGGCAAATTCACCACTGACGCCCTGTGCTCTTCACAGATGAAAGCAGGTTCACACTGAGCACACGTGACAGACATGACAGATTCTGGAGACGCAGTGGAAAACGTTCTGCTGCCTGCAACATCCTCCAGCATGACCAGTTTGGTGGTGGGTCAGTAATGGTGTGGGGTGGCATTTTTTGGGGGGGCCGCACAGCCCTCCATGTGCTTGCCAGAGGTAGCCTGACTGCCATTAGGTACCGAGATGTGACCCTCAGACCTCTTGTGAGACCATATGCTGGTGCGGTTGGGTTCTTCCTAATACAAGACAATGCTAGACCTCATGTGGCTGGAGTGTGTCAGCAGTTCCTACAAGAGGAATGCATTGATGCTATGGACTGGCCGCCCGTTACCCTGAATCCGATTGAGCACATCTGGGACGTCTTGCTCCATCCACCACAGACTGTCCAGGAGTTGGCGGATGCTTTAGTCCAGGTCTGGGAGGACATCCCTCAGGAGACCATCCTCCACCTCATCAGGATCATGCCCAGGCGTTGTAGGGAGGTCATACGGGCACGTGGAGGCCACACACACTACTGAGCCTCATTGGGACTTGTATTAAGGACATTACATAAAGTTGGATCAGCCTGTAGTGGGGTTTTCCACTGTGATTTTGAGTGACTCCATATCCAGACCTCCAGGGGTTGATGATTTCCATTGATAATTTTTGTGTGATTTTCTTGTCAGCGCATTCAACTATGTAAAGAGGAAAGGATTTCATACGATTAGTTCCTTCATTCAGATCTAGGACGTGTTATCTTAGTGTTCACTTTATTTTTTTGAGCAGTGTATAAGATAGGGATAGACATAAGGCTGACCTTCATATAAGATAGGGATAGGTATAAGGTTATCCTTCATATAAAATAGGGATAGGCATAAGGCTGGCTGTCCTTCATAGAAGATAAGAATAGGGATAAGGCTATGCTTCATATAAGATAGGGATATACATAAGGCTATGCTTCATATAACACAGGAATAAACCTAATACTATCCTTCATATAAGATAGGGACAGTCATAAGGCTATCCTTCATATAAGATAGGGAATAGGCATAAGGCTATTCTTTATATAAGATTGGAATAGGTATAAGGCTATCCTTCATATAAGATAGGGCTAGGCATAAGGCTATCCTTCATATAAGATAGGGTTAGGTATAAGGCTATCCTTTATATAAGGTAGGGATAGGCATAAGGCTATCCTTTATATAACATAAGACTTCAAAGGTAAAATGGTTTATTTACCCGGCATGCAATGCGTTTCGCTGGATAACCAGCTTCATCAGGCATCATTGCCTGATGAAGCTGGTTATCCAGCGAAACGCGTTGCATGCCGGGTAAATAAACAATTTTACCTTTGAAGTCTTGTGCGCTGCCTTTATCCTGGGCTGTTCCTTGGAGGGATCCGTCTGAGTGCTTAGGTCAGGACTGACAGGTTTGGCTATCCAATGAGCTTTGTCCTACCCCCTTAATATATAAGGGGCTGCTGAACTCAAAAGCAGTAACATCTCTCTTAGTTCAGGATTATCAGAGAAAGCACATCTCAGCACAATTCATTGATTTAAGCTAGGCCTGAAGCCTTATCTTCCGCAGCCACTAAACCGTGAGTGATCCAGCTCAAAACTACTAAAATCCTGTGTGACTACTGCAACTCAATTGTATTCAAATCAGTGGCTAACAAACCAAAGCTCATTGCATTCCCAGCAAACCTGTGAGGAACCTGAACTACGGTCTTCTATACAAAGACTGTTTTGTTACCTGCAGTTGCATAAAATATGCAGTAAAGTTTATTCCGGTTTTCATCAAATATCTGCTGTGGATATTCAATTATTTCTCCCTACCATTTCTGGGACGGTTGTCGGTACGACCATTTATCTAAGGAAACTGCATCCTGGCGTCATGACAACATAGGGTTAATACCAACATACCCTACACTATTACCTGCACCACCCCGTCACCACAATAGTATTTAGGATATTGGACAGACTAGATCGGCCAAATGGTTCTTTTCTGCCGGCACATTCAATGTCTCTATGTAATGCAAAACTGATCAATGTCCGCCATCTTGTTTTTTTTAGAGAGGTCCTAACAAGACTCCGGTGGCTGCCATCTTTCTTACCGGACTCCTCACAATGGCCTTTGTCTTCATCGGCCAAGTGAACATCTTGGCCCCCATCGTCACCATAAACTTTATGCTGACGTACAGCGCCGTGGACTATTCCTACTTCTCGGTGACCATGAGTTACGAACTACAACACTTGCGGAGAAAGGTTGGCAGATCCACCTCCAGGACACCAGGGTCTTTACAGCCCCTTATCCTGGATAAGTTCACCAGTTATGGCTCAAATGGGACCCTGCTGGAATTCACCAAAGACATGGACCAGATCTTCAAGCCTGGTCACGTGGACACGCTGGACAGCACCAAGATCCAGGACAAAGAGCAGAAAAAGTTTATGAAGCTGAAGAAATCGCGGAAACCGGCTAAGGAGACCCTGCAGGACAGCTTCCAACTGGACCAGGAGCCAGAGAGGAGGATGAGCGCTGATGTCGTGGTGACCTCCACCGAACCGGAGAGCAGGGCAACCGCTGACATAGAGGCAACCTCTATCCTACCAGAGAACGGCTTTAGCCAAGGCCAGACACACACTGATCAAGAGCAAGTGGAACACAGTGACGACACAGAGGATGTGGAGCGGACAGGAGACCAGGAGCAGCTTGTCCCTGAAGACCATGCACCTGAGACCGACGCTAAGGATGGTGAGTTCTCCTGAACTGGTTTCCCACCATTTATGAGGAGATCTAGGTGTATTTGTGTCTGTCTGCCCTTCTCAGGGGAGGAATTTATTTTTTTTATGGCCTCAGTGCAAAATCGCTTACAGGACCCTCAACTATCATGTGGTTTAGTGCCCCCTCAGGGACCAAGCGTTACCTCTGCACCCCCTAAAACTACACCCTTGGCCCTTCCCCATTACAGTCTTCAAATCACAAGTGCAGAAACTAAAAAAAAAAACAGGCAGCTCAGGGGCGGGCTACAGTGTGAGGAGCCTCCAAATAGCTCCCTATATCTCAGCACCCAGCACCCTGTTAATAAGCCCTGGGACAGGATGGAAGAAAGATATTGGGGGAGATTTATCAAAACCTGTCCAGAGGAAAAGTTGCTCAGTTGCCCATAGCAACCAATCAGATCACTTCTTTCAGTTTTCAGAGGCTTTTTCAGAAATGAAAGAAGCGATCTGATTGGTTGCTATAAATCTCCCCCATTGAGTTTACTGCAATTGCCCCTTTTCTTCTTTCAGAGTCGAATGCAAAACAGAAAGTTCCAGAGTTTGAGATCCAGAGTTTGTCAAGCGCCTTCTACAGTAAACTATGTAACCACTGGGTGTCATTTATAGGGGTGAGTGCGGCTGTGTAATCACTGGGTGTCATTTATAGGGGTGAGTGCGGCAGTGTGATCACTGGGTGTAGTTTATAGGGTGAGTGCGGCTGTGTGATCACTGGGTGTAGTCTATAGGGTGAGAGCGGCTGTGTGGTCACAGGGTGTAGTGTATAGGGTGAGTGCGGCTGTGTGATCACTGGGTGTCATTTATAGGGGTCAGTGCGGCTGTGTGATCGCTGGGTGTAGTGTATAGGGTGAGTGTGGCTGTGTGATCACTGGGTGTAGTGTATAGGGTGAGTGTGGCTGTGTGATCACTGGGTGTAGTTTATAGGGTGAGTGCGGCTGTGTGATCACTGGGTGTAGTCTATAGGGTGAGAGCGGCTGTGTGGTCACTGGGTGTAGTGTATAGGGTGAGTGCGGCTGTGTGATCACTGGGTGTCATTTATAGGGGTGAGTGCGGCTGTGTGATCGCTGGGTGTAGTGTATAGGGTGAGTGCGGCTGTGTGACCACTGGGTGTAGTGTATAGGGTGAGTGCAGCTGTGTGATCACTGGGTGTAGTTTATTGGGTGAGTGCAGCTGTGTGATCACTGGGTGTAGTGTATAGGGTGAGTGCGGCTGTGTGATCACTGGGTGTAGTGTATAGGGTGAGTGCGGCTGTGTGATCACTGGGTGTAGTCTATAGGGTGAGTGCGGCTGTGTGATCACTGGGTGTAGTGTCTAGGGTGAATGTGGCTGTGTGGTCACTGGGTTTTATTTATAGGGGTGAGTGTGGCTTTGTGATCACTGGGTGTAGTGTATAGGGTGAGTGCGGCTGTGTGATCACTGGGTGTAGTCTATAGGGTGAGTGCGGCTGTGTGATCACTGGGTGTAGTGTATAGGGTGAGTGTGGCTGTGTGGTCACTGGGTGTAGTCTATAGGGTGAGTGCGGCTGTGTGATCACTGGGTGTAGTGTATAGGGTGAGTGCGGCTGTGTGATCACTGGGTGTAGTGTATAGGGTGAGTGCGGCTGTGTGATCACTGGGTGTAGTCTATAGGGTGAGTGCGGCTGTGTGATCACTGGGTGTAGTCTATAGGGTGAGTGCGGCTGTGTGATCACTGGGTGTAGTTTATAGGGTGAGTGCGGCTGTGTGATCACTGGGTGTAGTTTATAGGGTGAGTGTGGCAGTGTGATCACCGGGTGTAGTGTATAGGGTGAGTGTGGCTGTGTGATCACTGGGTGTAGTCTATAGGGTGAGTGCGGCTGTGTGTTCACTGGGTGTATTGTATAGGGTGAGTGCGGCTGTGTGATCATTGGGTGTAGTTTATTGGGTGAGTTCAGCTGTGTGATCACTGGGTGTAGTGTATAGGGTGAGTGCGGCTGTGTGATCACTGGGTGTAGTTTATTGGGTGAGTGCAGCTGTGTGATCACTGGGTGTAGTTTATAGGGTGAGTGTGGCTGTGTGATCACTGGGTGTAGTCTATAGGGTGAGTGCGGCTGTGTGATCACTGGGTGTAGTGTATAGGGTGAGTGTGGCTGTGTGATCACTGGGTGTAGTGTATAGGGTGAGTGCGGCTGTGTGATTACTGGGTGTAGTGTATAGGATGAGTGTGGCTGTGTGATCACTGGGTGTAGTTTATAGGGTGAGTGCAGCTGTGCGGTCTTGTGATTGAGCACAGATGTTGACCTGTTTCTTCCCTCCTTAAGGCCATCGTCTCCATCGTTATCATGTTCGTCATCCAGTGGATCTACGCTCTGGCAAATATCGGCGTGGCGGTTCTATTATACTTTTATATTGGCCGGGTGAGCCCAGGGCTGAATCCAGGTAAGTGTTTTGTTACCAGGTGGACGTGACACAAGCCGCCATCTTACCCAGACTTCACTATTTTTCCCGCTTCTGATTTCAGGAGCTGCTGCCAACTTCAGCTTCTTCGCCTGGATCCGTCTATTGGCCACAACACTGTTCAGGTTCGTGTTTGCTGTCTAATATAGAGATGTTATACACTGGTATAGAAGGGCATGTGAAGGAAGATGGCTGCAGTATAGGAGGGCATGCGAAGAAAGATGGCAGCTGGGGGGTCACAGGGGAAGTATTCACTTGTTCCCCTATATTATTATAATTTTTTTTATTTTCACTCATCCCCCTCTCATTGCAGGAAGAAGCCCTCCCAGGAGCAGTTTGTGGTGACCCCGACCTTCGCTCATGTTGGTATGGAAACCACGCAATTAACGGAGGAGAACGCAGACTTTGCCTCTCGCGGGCGCTTCCACCATTCCTCTGTTATCAGCCAGGGGCAGTTTATTAACCAGTTCAACTAGAGTCTGGCCCCAGGGACTGGACGTTGTGATGGTTGCGGTGCCATTGAAGTGTCATCAGGCGAAAGTATCCGTAACTGCTGCTCATAGTGACTACTTACTCTACGTCTGTGTTATGAAGGAGTACTGCGGCTCTGCCATGTGGATGTCAGGTTCCCTCCAACACTTGAGGGGAGTACACGGTTTACTGGGACGTTAAATGGTATAACTGGTTGGGCTGTGTTATGAAGGCTGTGGCTCCACCACATGGATGTCAGGCGCCCTCCAACACTTGAGGGGGGTACACTGTTTACTGGGACTCTGTATGGAGTTACTGCCCAGGCTGTCATTGAAGAATTGAGGTCAAATAAATGATTGAACCCAATAAGACTTGATTGAGGGGTTAATAATGCCCATCTTATAAGAGATGCATATACTTCAGGGGGGTGGAGGGGCACACGGGCACAAGTTCTCAAACAGTAGTAATTGCTATAACATTGTCCCTGTCTGCCGTGTCCCTCTACTAAATCTGCTGTATTCTGCTCTCTGGTTCATCAATTCACCGACGACAAGCAGAGATCTTGAAAATAACGTAGCGCATATTTTAGAAAGTTGTAAAAGGACAATTGTATTGTAAGACTGTAATCGCCTCCTTGTGTTCCCAAAAAGCAGAGGTTTCTCCACCTGCCGTGTGTGGGGTCCGCGCTGTGCCGCCCCGGGGTGACACGTCTGCTGCGAGCGCCGTCTGATTGTCGATTGTTGTGTTGATTCCTCCCTTCCTGGGATGACGGTTCCACCCAGTAGCAGAATGTCAGGAAAAGACCTTTTGCACAGTTTCAGCAGAGCCTGGAATGTTCTGCGTCTCCCGGCGTCTCCTGCGTTACGGGTAACAATACAGAAGACGCAATCAGTCACCGACATATTGTATATAAAAGGAATACTGCGACAGGGAAAGTGGTGGATGAGTAACGTATGAGCGGAGCCCTAATGTAAACCTGTGAGAAGGCGCCACATACAGCAGCCTGTGTCCCCTGGGAGACGGCGATGGCCCAGTAAATGAATACTGGTGCAGGGAGTGTTCACACACTGCAGATTTGGTTGCTGCATGTATGCGAATAGGGCTGTTTCAGCAGCAGATGCAGGATTTTTCCAATCCTATTCAGATGTACTGGATAGGCACAACCATTTCTTCCTTTGGTGAACATGGTCTAACAGTGGTCTCCAAAAACTAAAACTCCCAGCATGCCCTGACAGCCCTTGGCTCCCTGTGACATATATCTTCCGGGACAAGAGAGAGAGAAAGAGGGTAACAAATGTCAATCATTGTGTGGTGAGGGTGTGATGAGGGCAAATGGAATTACCCTAGGGGCATATGGCATTAACCCCTTGTGTTCGTGACGCCAGGGCGTGGTTTATCCTCTTCACCCCCTGAAGGAATACCGCTGGATCCTGGGCTGGGCACGGGGGCAAATAATGACTCTGACACAAAGTTACGAAACAACGGCAGCTTTACTGAGTCATACAGGTTTTACATTCTATACAGCTTGGCTGGGCCCACAGAGGTGACCAGTGACTTCAGAGACCTTAGGGCTCACTGGGACTTATAGTGGACTAGGAAAATTTGGATGCAGGCCACGCTGACTTGATACAGGACGACTTGTACTGACTGGACTATGACAGACTATGACTGACTTCACCCCTTCTGTAGCTTACCAGGCTTTGACTTGAGCTGTGGGGCAATGGACTTGAGAATCCGTGGCTGCTTGACTGACTTTAGGACTCCAGACACACACCTAGGACTTGACCTTACTGCAACTCACCATAAGAGCAAAAGAGCATAAGAGAATGAGGAGGCTCCACCCAGGGCTTATATGGGGGAGATTCTGTTGGGGTCCCATAGGTCACATGGTCACTGGTACCTCACTGGGTTACAATCACATGACAACAGGTCTTAAAGCTATAACACATTTTATGTACATTATATGGTATAACATAGGCATTTAAGGGAGTAGGTAGAACACAAGTGCAGGGGAGGGGGGCCCAGGTGTCACTGTATGGAGTCCGCCGGACAGGGCAGCAAGGGTACATGGGTGCAACTCCTGTACTGGGCCACCACAAACTCCCCCTCTTAACAACAGCTATCCTCGGCTCCCAGCCCAGGAGGGCGGACGACATTAAATTGGCTACTGGGGCCTGGTGATAACAAACAGTTCCTGGGGCATTTATGCTGAATGTCCTTCTCAGGGCTGATGAATAAATAACAAATAACTGGGGATGAGTCCATGTGGCATTGGTGAGAATGTCCTTACAGGCTCCTTTGTTAGCAAGAGTATGAATAACTGCGATGGTTTAGACATATGAGGTTTTTGAGTCTCGTAAATGCATACATAAACACACTTGATCCAGATCGGGCTGCCGGAGGCTTTCTACCTAAATGCCTTAGCTGCTGGGACCCTTTCGGCTATAGCTACTTCTCCCAGAACACTATACACAAGGATATACATTTTTAGACAACATAATAATATTAACTTTATACATGGTAGCTCTGTCCCTATACGTGTTTTTACCTATGCTTCCAGGATAACTCTCTGCGCAGTAGAGTACCCTGTACATGATAGACAGGAAAAATGGTTAGACATTTACACGTTTCTGACTGTACGGACTGGATAATATACATTTTAGCTACAGTCCTGACTAGACATGACAAATGACTAGTTTATATACAAAACACTTTGTACATGACATTAGCATTATCTATGCTAGACTGACTAAATATCACGGTATTTTATACTGATAACTTTATACAAAGGTACTATTACTCTTTGTACCTGGCTGGTAACTGTCCCTGAGTTGACCTTTGGGATCTGCGCAGCACCACCTCTGGAGAATCAGGAACCCTTGGGGATTCTAGAGCTTCAGACGGCTCTCCTTTACGAAGTCATGAACTGGAATTGGTTCAGAACTTGCTGGACTCAGGATAGCTGGCATTTGTGCTGGAGACATGGTTGGCACTCTGGAGACAGGTGTATAGGCCGGAGTCAACGGAGACAGAGCAGGGACTGGCATGTTGACCAACTTTGGTTGAGTTAGTCCCTGGATTGGAAGCACACAGAACAATGCTGGCTGACTTGAAGAGAACATGGGGAAATCTATGGACGGGTGGATCCCCTCACCAGGAACATACTCCCTTGCAGGTCTGGGGGAGACTGCGCTGGGAGCACTGGTAAATCTTCTTTAAGACAGACTTTGATTAGATTTCGGTGAATGACTTGTGGCTCATACTTTGTACACATCGGCCTCAGGATAGGGTATGGCCGTAACCATAAAGGGTTCTGTCTCCCAGATGGAATCTAACTTGTTAGTTCTCGGGAATTTCCGTAGCCAGACTTTATTGCCCACCTTGAGTGGTTGGGCAGAGGCATGGCGGTTATAGTCTTCTTGTTGTCTTTGTTGAGCCTCGCCCATTTTCTTGCTGACAATCTCCTTGGCCTCTTGAATCCTTCTCTGATTGCCAGAGACCCACTTCAGAGACACTTGTGGAGGATTGTTGATCGGGGCCTGCAATCCAAATGTTTGGTCTTTCGGCAGTTGCCTATGTCAACCCATCATCAAGAAGAAGGGGGTGTATCCGGTGGAGTAGTGTACTGCATTGTTGTAAATTTCCAACAACTCGGGCAGTAACCGGCGTCATTCTTCTTGCCTTGACACAGAAGCTGCTCGCAGCATGTGGATGAAGACTTGGTTGATATGTTCACAGAGCATGTTTTCCTGAGGGTGATAGGCGGTGGTCCGGAGCTTCTTGCAGTAGTGGAATTGAAATAGTTCTTGGAAGAGTTGGGCCTCGAAGGCCGTTCCACGGTCAGTTAAGACGGACTCCGGACACCCAAGAGTTTGCACCCATTTGGAGTAGAACACCTGGGTCGCTGTCTTGGCTGTGAGATCTTTGACGGGTGCAACGAAAACCCACTTGGAGTAAAAATCCACCATGGTGAGAGCATAGGTATACCCGGACCGTGTAGGAGACAAATTCACATGATCTAGCGTGACCAACTGGTTGGGTCTGTCATTCTAAATGGAATGGAGGGGTGCTCTTGCGTCCTTGCGCACATTCTTGGTGATGTTACAGACAGCACATTCACTGCACAATTTCTCAATGTCGCTCCGCATTCTGATCGAATAGGATCTTCGCCTGACAGTGGCTTCGGTTTTGTGGACTCTAAAGTGTCCCGACTGGTCATGGTATGCGTTGATGACCATCTCGGTCCATCTCTTTGGGGAACCAGAATCTGATGAAGTCGATCACCGGAGACCGGATCCAAAGAATTTCGGTACAACAATCCTTTGTGCACAAACAGCCGCTTCCTCTGTCGCCACAGACGTTTCAAATCATAATCACACTGAGCCCAGCGTAGACGGGTTGGTACCTTTTTCGCCAGAAGGTAGTCCCATAGATCCTCTATCATCGAAAAAAACACTTTAGCCCCTTAAGGACCAAGCCCATTTTCACCTTAAGGACCAGGCCAATTTTATTTTTGTGTTTTCGTTTTTTCCTCCTCGCCTTCTAAAATCCATAACTCTTTTATATTTCCAGCTATAGACCTATATAAGGGCTTGTTTTTTGCGTGACCAATTGTACTTTGTAATGAAACCTCTTCCTCTGTCGCCATAAAATGTACGGCGAACCCAAACATTTTTTAGGGAGGAGATTTAAATGAAAACCACAATTTTGCACATTTTGGAGGGTTTCGTTTTTACACTGTACACTTTATGGTAGAAATGACGTGTTCTTTATTCTGTGGGTCAATACAATATATATAATATATATAATATAATTATACCCATAGCTAGATACTTTTATATTTTTGTACCGCTTAAAAAAAATCTAAAACTTTTTTTTTTTTTACAAAATCAGTCATCTAAAATCGCCCTATTTTGACCACCTATAACTTTTTCATTTTTCTGCATATATGGCGGTATGAAAAAAATAATAAATAAAATGTGACAAAAAAGCATAATTTTTGGATTCTTTAAAATTTTTACGTTTACGTCGTTCACCGTACGGGATCATTAACATTTATATTTTGATAGATCGGACATTTACACACGCGGCGATACCCCCAAAAAATTACGCTTTTTGGGGGTAAAATGGGAAAAACGGACAATTTTCATTTTTATTGGGGGAGGGGATTTTTTATAACCTTTATATTTTTACATTTTTCAACTTTTTTTTTTTTTTTTTTTACACTTTTTATATCCCCATAGGGGACTATCTATAGCAATCATTTGATTGCTAATACTGTTCAGTGCTATGCATAGGACATAGCACTGATCGGTATTATCGGTGATCTTCTGCTCTGGTCTGCTCGATCTCAGACCAGAGCAGGAGATGCCGGGAGACAGACGGAGGCAGGTGAGGGGACCTCTGTCCGCCATTACAGATGATTGGATCGCCGCGGCAGCGCTGCGGACGATCCGGTCATCTATTTTAATGTGCGCATTACCGCGGTTGCCGTGATCTGTACTGATCACGGCATTTGAGGGGTTAATGGTGGACATCCGCGCGATCGCGGATGTTGACCATTACCGGCGGGTCCCTGGCTGCTGATAGCAGCCGGAACCTGGCGTGTATGACACGAGCACCGCTCCGATGCTCGCGGTAATACACAGGAAGTAAATGTACATCCTGGTGCGCGAAGTACCGCCAAGCCAGGACGTACATTTACGTCCGGGATCGTTAAGGGCTTAAAATGTAACCTTTATTAATAATTCTTAAAAATGTCCACAAGAAGGATCATCAAAAACACCTGTTTCTCATATAACCAATGAGAGTGTGATGAACCGCCAGATCCCTATATATCTCTTATTATGAATCCATAATTTTACCCATGATGGGGCAACCACAAATGTGCTCCTGTCGTTAGGAGACTTACATAAAAGAGTCCAGATAAGTACATGATACTAAAGGATGGATATGGGGGAAAAGGTCTAAGGTTATCTTTCCTTCTCCTACCCCTGTAATCAGGCTGTATTTTAGAGAGATAGTCAGTCACCCTGCTGTCTATACGCAAGGGCCACACATCATAGGCCGATTACATCCCCTAGGCCCTCCCACATACCTTTTCCCCCATATCCATCCTTTAGTATCATGTACTTATCTGGACTCTTTTATGTAAGTCTCCTAACGACAGGAGCACTTTTGTGGTTGCTCCATTGTGGGTAAACTTATGGATCCATATTGTCTTTCTATAATAACAGATATATAGGGATCTGGCAGTTCATCACACTCTCATTGGTTAAATGAGAAACACAGGTGTTTTTGATGGTCCTTCTTGTGGACATTTTTAAGAATTATTATTAAAAGTTACATTTTAAAGTGTTTATTTTCGGTGATAGCGTTTTGTTTACACTTTAATATTATTAGTTCTGTGATTTAGTCCCATAGATCCCCCATAACTCGACTTTCATTTTGGAGATTCTTCCAGGTATACAGGTCTTCTTTAACCTTTTCGTACCTGGGCTCAACCTCCATGAGGGCGGTCACAACGTTTTGGTTCACGAACTGTTGATAAAATGGGGGTATCTCCACGTCTTCGACAGGTGGTTCTTCGCCGGGGGTCATCCAAGACAGTACATCGGCATTGACGTTTGACTTTCCGCTTCTGTACTTGATGGTGAAACTGTAAATGGCTAATCTTGAAGCCCAACGCTGCTCGATGGCACCCAACTTGGCAGTGTTCAGGTGGGCCAACGGGTTATTATCCATGTAGACAGTGAATGACGTGGGGGCCAAATAATCTTTGAACTTTTCTGTCATGGCCCATACCAGGGCGAGAAGTTCCAATTTGAAGGAGCTGTAATTAGCATCGTTCTTCTCTGCTCCTCGCAGGTTACGACTGGCATAGGCAATTACTCGCTCTTGTGCTTTCTGGATTTGGGAGAGAAACTCCCAGACCTTCAAAACTGGTATCAGTGTATAGCCGTAATACATGATTACATCGTCCAGGTACAACAAGACACTTTGGAAATTCAAATGACCCAGGCAGCTTTCCATCAGACGCTGGAACGTAGCAGGGGCATTGCATAGCCCGAATGACATGCTTTTAAACTCGAACAACCCCATGGGTGTCACGAAGGCGGTCTTCTCCCGATCCTCCACGGCCCTATCTGCTGGTTAAATCCAGGGTGGAGAAGTAAGCAGTAGACCCAAGGGCTGTAAGTGACTCCTCAATCCTTGGCAATGAATAAGCGTCCTTGTGTGTGACATTGTTCAATTTCCTGTAGTCGACACAGAAGCGGATGGTTTCATCTTTCTTCTTGAGCAGAACAAGTGGTGCCGCCCAGGGACTCTGACTTTCCTGGATTACGTCTGCCTCTTTCATGTCGGCCAGCATCTTCTTGAGGGTCTGATACATGCCTGGTCGCGACTGGACGGTGCCTTTCTTTGATAGGCGGGCTTTCACCTGTAAGCATATGGTGCTGGATCATCGACGTCTCCCCGAAGTCTGTGGGGTGTTTGCTGAAAGCTTAGTTATACCTTTTGGCAACATTGACAACTCCATTGACCTGGTGACGTGGGGTCATCTCCAACCTGGAGTTGTGCCCACTGGGGCTCTGGAGGGCTCACACTGGATTCTTCAGCAATTTGAGCTGCACGTACTCTAGGAGGTACAACTGAGCCACTGGCGTGTACTTTGGTAAGGCAGTAGCAGAATTAGACAGGTTCACTAACCGCACCAGGACTAACCCGTTGGTGACAGTGACGAGACTTCTTACAGCTTGGACAAGAGGATGATCTTCTAACTGCATAGGTTCCAGCAGGGCCTGATAGTCCCTATTCTTGACTCCGGGATGTGCACGACACCAGATGATGGTCTCCGTGTTGGGTTGTAAGGTCACCGACCTGATGTCTTGAACTCGTACTCTGCAGATTTCATCTTGCTTGTTGTCAAACTTCTGCTCCGCCTCTAGAACTTTTTAAGTGGTGCTGCGCAGCCCGCTGGCCTGAAGGGGACATAAGGGGAAGAGAGGCATGCAAGGCTTCTAACACTTCAGTGAAACAATTCTTCATAATGTTCATCCCCCAATATAAACTCAGCAGACCCCTTATCACATTAGTTACAATCACTCCCTACCACTAAGTGCATGCTCTCCCAACTGAATGGTTGCCTCCCAGTATCCATGTCTGGGGACTGGTTGCCCATTACCTGCTACTACCCTGAAATTAACCTCATCAGGCTCACACAATAAACTAGCATCCCAATGCTGATAGAAAAACACGTTTAGATATAGTAGACACTTGTGACCCTGTATCTATCAACGCCTACAACGGTACACCTTCTACAATGACTTTTACATAGGGGTCAGAGGCGACATAAAGTGAGAGTCCTGACTTAGGTCGCTCGGGGATTGGACCTGATGACTGTTTTCCTGAGGGCCGGTCCTTGACCTCAGGGTGAATCCGTTTAAATCCCAGCACTGCATTTTCCAATGGCCGGGCTTGTTACAGTAGGTGAAGAAAGGTTTCATAGGCAAGGGTGGTTCACGGTCAGGTGGAGCAGGCCGGGTGGCAAGCTCCTTAACAGCCTTAGTCAATTGCTCAATGTCCTGTCTAAGGGTGGGTTCACACCACGATTTTAAATACAGTTTTTAGATACGTTTAGAAAAAAAAAAAACCGTATGCAACCGTACAGAAAACCGTGGCCATAGACTTTCCATTCAAAACCGTATGCACCATATTGCATACGGTTGTTTCCGTTTTTTACACCACACGGTTTTTTACTTTTTTTTTTCTGGACAGAAAACCGTAGCCTACCACAGTTTTTGGTCCAGGTGAAAAACCGTATTGACCCGTATACGTTTTTTTTTTTTAACATGGGAGTCAATGGGAACCGTACAGAACTGTATGTGTGTACGGTTCCATCCAGTTTTCACTATACGGTTTTTGACTTTGAACAGTTTTTTTTCTTGGAATTTCAATCAAACAAACAATTCATAATGGAGTGAAAAGTTCAAAACGTATACAGTTTTTTTCTTAAAAAACGGATGCAACCGGACATCACTTTTCAAACCGTATACGGTTTTCAACCTTATACAGACAAAACTTTGTACACACGTTTTGATACAGTTTAGTCAGGTTTTGAGGAATCAGTTTTTTTTAATCAAAAACCTGAAAAAAAACTGTATTGCAAAAACGTGGTGTGAACGGAGCCTAACACTCTGTAGATCTAAGGCTGTGGTGACTGGCAAAGTGGGCTGCACTGGGTGGGGACAGGGGACTGCGGTGGTGGCTCTTGAACAGGTGTGAGGGGAGAACAAGCTTCCTCTAACTCAGTCCCGGACTCGATCACTTGAATAGCCAGTCTTTTAAAAGCAGGAAATGACGTGGGGATTTTGGACTGCTAACATTCTCAATTGGGCCTTGTCCGACTTGTTATGGGCTCCATCAATGAATCTGTCCATTAACACCTTGTTGCCCTGTTCGGGAGTTATACCATCTAATTTTTGGACAGTCTCTAGGGCATTCTGTAGGGCTACGGCGTATGCTCTCAAGGTCTCACCTGCCTTTTGTCGCCTATAATACAGCCGGAGACATAGCTCTGATGGAGAATGTGACTCAAATACCTGGTACAGTCCTTCAGAGATCTGCTCTACAGTCGCCTTCTCATATGCTGGCCAGGTGCAGACTTCCTCTAGTGCTGGTCCCTGGAGTTTTCCTGTTAGCAGTTGCACCTGTTGGTTAGGAGGGAAAGAGTAAAAGACAAACAAACTCTGGATCCTCTCTTTGAAATCCCTCAGGGTGAGGGGGTCTCCATTGTAGGAAGACAGGGTTCCCCATGAATACTGGTGCAGACTCTGGAACACCAGGACCGTTTATGTTGACTGGAGGCAAAGGGGACTGGACCCTGGCTACTGGAGCAGGTGATGACCTTGCTGCGGGAGATGAAGGGGCGCTGGCATTTGCTTTCCCCTTTAAGATGACTACTGAAGTGCTGCAGCAGTTCTAGCTTGACTGATGGGGGCACTATTGTGGACACTCCCCCTCTATTTTGCAGGTGTTAAATATGATGATAAGGCTTGCGACCAGACTGCGGACAATCAGACAACAAAAAATAGTGAACTCGGGCACCGGAGACCTTTATACTGATGATCGTTGGTGTTTGCAGAGTCTGCGCTGCAGTGGGTACTTTGTAGATGACAGCCAGAGCCTCCAATATGGCTGAGCCCAGGGAACTTTGGGTTTTGGTCCGGTCAACAAAATCTTCCCTGTGATACACAGGGCAGCTCTTTGGTTTCTCATCTCTGTATTGAATTGTATTGTATTGTCGTGATCCTGATTTGGTGTCCATCCTGAGGCCAGCACATGGTTAAAGAGTACCTGTCATGATCTTGTTACATTTTATGATCCTCTCAGTTCACTGCCCCTATCATGATAAACCACCCCCGGCCTTTATTTTTATTATTTTTTAGTTTTCTACCTTGATGTTGCTCTGTATTTTCTGCTCAGTCAGATTCACAGACTGGGAAGGGGCGTTCCCCAGCAGACATGACATCATCTGAAGCCATACAGGGGAGAACTTCCTCCCTCACTCTGCTACACACAGCCCAGGGCAGTTCAGTGTGAGATGAGCTATGATTGGCTAAGGCTGCACACACCCCTCAGCACTCCAGACTGCATTTTCTGATTTTGGTCTTCTGCCAGGCCAGCAGGAGTCCAAAGTCTGTGCAAGAGATGGGGGAAATGTGCTCTGGAGACACCTAGTGGCATTTTTTTGTTAAACAAAAATAAAACAGAAAATGAAAGTACATCAGCAATGGCAAAAATTAGTTTTATTGATTGTGCCCATTTAACCTGTTGGGAACGAAGGGCGTATGGGTATGCCCTCGTGTCCTGATATGTAAGGACGGAGGGCATACCTGTACGCCCTCGTCCCGTACCCGGGGTTTAAAGCAGGCTCACGAGCAGAGCGCACGTGAAAACTGGTGGGTCCCGACTGCTATCAGCAGCCAGGACCCAGTGTTAATGACTGGCACCGTCGATAGGGCCGATGCTCAGCATTAACCCTTTAGAAACTAAAGTGAAATATCTCGGCAGCTCAGCGGCGTTGATCGGGACTATCACGACAAAATCACGATGTCCTGATCAGCTAACTGGACAGCAGGAGGGTCCTCACCTACCTCCTCGCTGTCCAATCTGTGATCTGCTGCTCCATGCATGCTCAGCAGGCAGAGCACCGATAACACTGACCAATGCTATGCTATCGCATAGCATTGATCAGCATATGCAATCAAATGATTGTTTTTTTCAGGGGCTAAAAAAAAAAGTGTCTGTTTCAAAGTTTATTAACCCCTTCCCATTTTTTAAATAAAATAATAAAATAAAAATCATATGGAGGTACCGCTGTGTGCATAAATGTCTGAACTATTAAAATATAAGGGTAGTTAAAACCCACGGTTGAAAAAATATAAAAGTCCAAAATTGTGCATTATCACTTTAAATACCATAAAAAATTTTTATAAAAAGTGATCAAAAAGTCCCATCAAAACAAATGATACCGATGAAAACTACAGACCACAGCGCAAAAAATTAGCTATCATATAGCCCTGTATGCAGAAAAATTAAAAAGTTATAGGGGTCAGAAGATGACAATTTTAAACATACAAATTTTGGTGCATGCAGTTATCATTTTTTTTAAAGTAGTAAAATAAAATAAAACCTACATGATTTAGGTATCCTTGTAACCGTATGAACCTACAGAATAAAGAAATGGTGTCACTTTTACCGAAAACTGCACTGCGTAGAAACGGAAGCCCCCAAAATTACAAAATGTTTTTTTTTTTTATTTCACCACACAAATAAGTTTTTGTTTTTTTCGCAACAGATTATGTTATAAAATAAGTGATGTCAGTACAAAGTGGGCGGCCCCGGCAGGCGCGACGTCATCTGAAGCCTGGCCGGGGCTCACTTCCGCCTTTCTCCTCTCTCTCCTGCAGCTCGCACGCTGCAATGAATGAGAAGGAGTTGCAGGGGGCGGGGATATTTAAATTTCACGTGCTGAACGCGCACGGGCGCTGTGCTAGTTCTCTGCCTGTATAGGAGACAGGTAGAAAGCGAGCACAATGCGACATTTAAATATCCCCGATCCCCGACCCAAAATGGGCTTCGTACCCAAGGGGTTAAAGTAGAGTTCTAGGGGGCACAGGAGGTAATGGCTTTTATTTGTTTCATATCATTGTGGACCTCTAACAATCTGCTCCATCCATTGGTGCCATTTCCAGACACCTGAAGTGTTTTTTTGTTCGTACAGTAATATGTAAGTTTCTACCCTATGGGGCCGCACAGGAGAGAGATGAAAAGGCTTTGGTAACAATAATACACATTGGCCCTGATTTACTATTGTAAACCCGACCTATTTTGTCGGGTTGTGCGCCAGTCTGAATCTGACGCACAACCCGACAAAACCGAATTTGTGCCAGAATTGAAAAAAAAACAAAAAACGCCCAACTCTCCCGTAAAAGGGGCGTGGTCATTGGGAAAAGGTGGCGTGGTTGTCGAAAAGGGGGCGTGTCCCTGACATTTAAAAAAAAACAACCAACCAAACATATTTACTAAGGTTTCTACAGAAAATGTGGTAGATTTGAGCTGAAGAAATCTCGACAGATCAGAACATGTGTAAAAAAAAAGCAAAATGTAGGGAAACCTTAGTAAATACCGTGGAAAAATATCTGTTAGGAAAGAAAACCCACAAAGAAAACTACACAACAAAGCCCTGTCCTCAGTCCTATAGAAAAGGCCGACAAATCTGACTCCCCCAGTTCTGTTAGGAGGAATGGGACATAATTCCGGAAACTTATTGTGAGAAACTTCTGAAATGTCTGAATGAGAAGATGTTGCGGGAGACTGGTGACCACCATGGCTGATCCTCTTCTGCCTTCTATAAATGAAGACTGGTGCAGTAAATATACCAAAGGTTCAGCTGTATCCAGGGCTGAGGGCCCGCTGGCAATATGAAATGAACAAAAAATATCATCACAATATGAATCCATTACTACAGGCACAAGGGCCCACACTGCTACTGATATAGTAATGTTATACAGATCCATCATACTCCAATAAGATACAGAGGGAACCGCTCATCTTTAACAATCTGCAATTCTCCAATCAATTTGAATTAACTAGGTGCTCTTTCCCTTTAATTTCTTCTATAGATGGGGTCCGCTCTATCCCCTATAGATGGCTCACTGCTGGAGGCGACCCTGTCCCCTCGGTGTCCCCTATAGATGTCAATGTTGGGGGCGGCTCTGTCCCCTCGGTGTCTCCTATAGATGTCAGTGTCGGGGGCGGCTCTGTCCCCTCGGTGTCCCCTATAGATGTCAGTGTCGGGGGCGGCTCTGTCCCCTCGGTGTCCCCTGTAGATGTCAGTGTCGGGGGTGGCTCTGTCCCCTATAGATGTCAGTGTAGGGGGCGGCTCTGTCCCCTCGGTGTCCCCTGTAGATGTCAGTGTCGGGGGCGGCTCTGTCCCCTATAGATGTCAGTGTCGGGGGCGGCTCTGTCCCCTATAGATGTCAGTGTCGGCGGGCGGCTCTGTCCCCTATAGATGTCAGTGTCGGCGGGCGGCTCTGTCCCCTCGGTGTCCCCTATAGATGTCAGTGTCGGGGCGGCTCTGTCCCCTCGGTGTCCCCTATAGATGTCAGTGTCGGGGCGGCTCTGTCCCCTCGGTGTCCCCTATAGATGTCAGTGTCGGGGGCGGCTCTGTCCCCTCGGTGTCCCCTATAGATGTCAGTGTCGGGGACGGCTCTGTCCCCTCGGTGTCCCCTATAGATGTCAGTGTCGGCTCTGTCCCCTCGGTGTCCCCTATAGATGTCAGTGTCGGGGGCGGCTCTGTCCCCTCGGTGTCCCCTGTAGATGTCAGTGTCGGGGGCGGCTCTGTCCCCTCGGTGTCCCCTGTAGATGTCAGTGTCGGGGGCGGCTCTGTCCCCTCGGTGTCCCCTGTAGATGTCAGTGTCGGGGGCGGCTCTGTCCCCTCGGTGTCCCCTGTAGATGTCAGTGTCGGGGGCGGCTCTGTCCCCTCGGTGTCCCCTGTAGATGTCAGTGTCGGGGGCGGCTCTGTCCCCTCGGTGTCCCCTGTAGATGTCAGTGTCGGGGGCGGCTCTGTCCCCTCGGTGTCCCCTGTAGATGTCAGTGTCGGGGGCGGCTCTGTCCCCTCGGTGTCCCCTATAGATGTCAGTGTCGGGGGCGGCTCTGTCCCCTCGGTGTCCCCTATAGATGTCAGTGTCGGGGGCGGCTCTGTCCCCTCGGTGTCCCCTATAGATGTCAGTGTCGGGGGCGGCTCTGTCCCCTCGGTGTCCCCTATAGATGTCAGTGTCGGGGGCGGCTCTGTCCCCTCGGTGTCCCCTATAGATGTCAGTGTCGGGGGCGGCTCTGTCCCCTCGGTGTCCCCTATAGATGTCAGTGTCGGGGGCGGCTCTGTCCCCTCGGTGTCCCCTATAGATGTCAGTGTCGGGGGCGGCTCTGTCCCCTATAGATGTCAGTGTCGGGGGCGGCTCTGTCCCCTCGGTGTCCCCTATAGATGTCAGTGTCGGGGGCGGCTCTGTCCCCTCGGTGTCCCCTATAGATGTCAGTGTCGGGGACGGCTCTGTCCCCTCGGTGTCCCCTATAGATGTCAGTGTCGGGGACGGCTCTGTCCCCTCGGTGTCCCCTATAGATGTCAGTGTCGGGGGCGGCTCTGTCCCCTCGGTGTCCCCTATAGATGTCAGTGTCGGGGGCGGCTCTGTCCCCTCGGTGTCCCCTATAGATGTCAGTGTCGGGGGCGGCTCTGTCCCCTCGGTGTCCCCTATAGATGTCAGTGTCGGGGGCGGCTCTGTCCCCTCGGTGTCCCCTATAGATGTCAGTGTCGGGGGCGGCTCTGTCCCCTCGGTGTCCCCTATAGATGTCAGTGTCGGGGGCGGCTCTGTCCCCTCGGTGTCCCCTATAGATGTCAGTGTCGGGGGCGGCTCTGTCCCCTCGGTGTCCCCTATAGATGTCAGTGTCGGGGGCGGCTCTGTCCCCTCGGTGTCCCCTATAGATGTCAGTGTCGGGGACGGCTCTGTCCCCTCGGTGTCCCCTATAGATGTCAGTGTCGGGGACGGCTCTGTCCCCTCGGTGTCCCCTATAGATGTCAGTGTCGGGGGCGGCTCTGTCCCCTCGGTGTCCCCTATAGATGTCAGTGTCGGGGGCGGCTCTGTCCCCTCGGTGTCCCCTATAGATGTCAGTGTCGGGGGCGGCTCTGTCCCCTATAGATGTCAGTGTCGGGGGCGGCTCTGTCCCCTCGGTGTCCCCTATAGATGTCAGTGTCGGGGACGGCTCTGTCCCCTCGGTGTCCCCTATAGATGTCAGTGTCGGGGACGGCTCTGTCCCCTCGGTGTCCCCTATAGATGTCAGTGTCGGGGGCGGCTCTGTCCCCTCGGTGTCCCCTATAGATGTCAGTGTCGGGGGCGGCTCTGTCCCCTCGGTGTCCCCTATAGATGTCAGTGTCGGGGGCGGCTCTGTCCCCTCGGTGTCCCCTATAGATGTCAGTGTCGGGGGCGGCTCTGTCCCCTCGGTGTCCCCTATAGATGTCAGTGTCGGGGGCGGCTCTGTCCCCTCGGTGTCCCCTATAGATGTCAGTGTCGGGGACGGCTCTGTCCCCTCGGTGTCCCCTATAGATGTCAGTGTCGGGGGTGGCTCTGTCCCCTCGGTGTCCCCTATAGATGTCAGTGTCGGGGGCGGCTCTGTCCCCTCGGTGTCCCCTATAGATGTCAGTGTCGGGGACGGCTCTGTCCCCTCGGTGTCCCCTATAGATGTCAGTGTCGGGGGCGGCTCTGTCCCCTCGGTGTCCCCTATAGATGTCAGTGTCGGGGGCGGCTCTGTCCCCTATAGATGTCAGTGTCGGGGGCGGCTCTGTCCCCTCGGTGTCCCCTATAGATGTCAGTGTCGGGGGCGGCTCTGTCCCCTCGGTGTCCCCTATAGATGTCAGTGTCGGGGGCGGCTCTGTCCCCTCGGTGTCCCCTATAGATGTCAGTGTCGGGGGCGGCTCTGTCCCCTCGGTGTCCCCTATAGATGTCAGTGTCGGGGGCGGCTCTGTCCCCTCGGTGTCCCCTATAGATGTCAGTGTCGGGGGCGGCTCTGTCCCCTCGGTGTCCCCTATAGATGTCAGTGTCGGGGGCGGCTCTGTCCCCTCGGTGTCCCCTATAGATGTCAGTGTCGGCTCTGTCCCCTCGGTGTCCCCTATAGATGTCAGTGTCGGGGGCGGCTCTGTCCCCTCGGTGTCCCCTATAGATGTCAGTGTCGGGGGCGGCTCTGTCCCCTCGGTGTCCCCTATAGATGTCAGTGTCGGGGGCGGCTCTGTCCCCTCGGTGTCCCCTATAGATGTCAGTGTCGGGGGCGGCTCTGTCCCCTCGGTGTCCCCTATAGATGTCAGTGTCGGGGGCGGCTCTGTCCCCTCGGTGTCCCCTATAGATGTCAGTGTCGGGGGCGGCTCTGTCCCCTCGGTGTCCCCTATAGATGTCAGTGTCGGGGGCGGCTCTGTCCCCTCGGTGTCCTCTATAGATGTCCGTGTCGGGGGCGGCTCTGTTCCCTCGGTGTCCCCTATAGATGTCAGTGTCGGGGGCGGCTCTGTTCCCTCGGTGTCCCCTATAGATGTCAGTGTCGGGGCGGCTCTGTCCCCTCGGTGTCCCTTATAGATGTCAGTGTCGGGGGCGGCTCTGTCCCCTCGGTGTCCCCTATAGATGTCAGTGTCGGGGGGCGGCTCTGTCCCCTCGGTGTCCCCTATAGATGTCAGTGTCGGGGGCGGCTCTGTCCCCTCGGTGTCCCCTATAGATGTCAGTGTCGGGGGCGGCTCTGTCCCCTCGGTGTCCCCTATAGATGTCAGTGTCGGCTCTGTCCCCTCGGTGTCCCCTATAGATGTCAGTGTCGGGGGCGGCTCTGTCCCCTCGGTGTCCCCTATAGATGTCAGTGTCGGCTCTGTCCCCTCGGTGTCCCCTATAGATGTCAGTGTCGGGGGCGGATCTGTCCCCTCGGTGTCCCCTATAGATGTCAGTGTCGGGGGCGGCTCTGTCCCCTCGGTGTCCCCTATAGATGTCAGTGTCGGGGGCGGCTCTGTCCCCTCGGTGTCCCCTATAGATGTCAGTGTCGGCTCTGTCCCCTCGGTGTCCCCTATAGATGTCAGTGTCGGGGGCGGCTCTGTCCCCTCGGTGTCCCCTATAGATGTCAGTGTCGGCTCTGTCCCCTCGGTGTCCCCTATAGATGTCAGTGTCGGGGGCGGCTCTGTCCCCTCGGTGTCCCCTGTAGATGTCAGTGTCGGGGGCGGCTCTGTCCCCTCGGTGTCCCCTATAGATGTCAGTGTCGGGGGCGGCTCTGTCCCCTCGGTGTCCCCTATAGATGTCAGTGTCGGCTCTGTCCCCTCGGTGTCCCCTGTAGATGTCAGTGTCGGGGGCGGCTCTGTCCCCTCGGTGTCCCCTATAGATGTCAGTGTCGGGGCGGCTCTGTCCCCTCGGTGTCCCCTATAGATGTCAGTGTCGGGGGCGGCTCTGTCCCCTCGGTGTCCCCTATAGATGTCAGTGTCGGGGGCGGCTCTGTCCCCTCGGTGTCCCCTATAGATGTCAGTGTCGGCTCTGTCCCCTCGGTGTCCCCTATAGATGTCAGTGTCGGGGGCGGCTCTGTCCCCTCGGTGTCCCCTATAGATGTCAGTGTCGGGGGCGGCTCTGTCCCCGGTGGGCGGCTCTCTCTCCCCCCGTCTGTCTCTCCTCCCTCCCCGGTCAGTCTGCTCTCAGTGCCCGCTCCATGCTGCTCTCCTCGGCTGCCCCAGGCTTGTGAGCCGCTCCGGGGAGCTCCGCGTCCTCTCCGGCTGCTCCTGCATGATGCTCCCCGGCCCCCGGCTGCTGATCCGGGCTGTGCTGCTCCTGGGCACCGCCCGCTGCTCCTCCGCTGCTCCGGACAGTGAATGGTCCAGGACGCCCGGACACCCGTACATGAGCCGCCCGGACACACCGACCCGACCATGGGGACCCGCAGCGGAGAGCAGCCCCCCAGCCCGGAGCCCCGCCGAGGATGCTTCTGCAGGGAGGGAAGGGTTAATCATGGGATATGATCGCATCCGATCTGCTGAACTTTTTCCTAAAGATCCCAAAAAGAATAATTTAGGAGACCCTCTCCGAACCCAGACGGATCCCAACAGAATCGGGTCTGATTCCTCATGGGAACCCAAGAGATCTGCGACCAAGTCCCCATTGGAACCCTCCAGAGCTGGAACTGACCTAATATCAGAACCCACCAGACCTGGGACCAAACCTCCATCAGAACCCATCAGAACTGGGACCAACCCCCCATTAGAATCCAATAGAACTGGGACCGACTCACCATCAGAACCCATCAGAACTGAGACCAACCCCCAATTAGAGCCCAATAGAACTAGGACTGACTCACCATCAGAACCCATCAGAACTGGGACTGACTCATCATCAGAAAACAACAGATCTGCAACCAAGTCCCCAATAGAACCCACTAGAAATGGAAAGGACCCACTATCAGAACCCACCAGAACTGGGACTGACTCCTCATCAGAACTCAGAACCAGTCCCCCATTAGAGCCCACCAGAACTGAAACCCACCCCTCATCAGAACTTAACAGAACTGGAACTTACTCTTTCTCAGAACCCATCAGAGCTGGGACTGACCCCTTATCAGAACTTAGTAGAGCTGGGACTGACCCCCCATCAGAACCAAACAGAACTGGGACTGAACCATCATCCGAACCCAACAGAACTGACTCTTCGTCTATACTCTACAGAACCAAGAGTGACTCTGCAGCAGAAAACACCAGAACCGACCTGAACCCTCCACCAGGACCCAACAGTCGGTCCGACCCTTCATCAGAGGACAACAGAACCGACAGTCCATCACCCAGTCCTGATACAGTAAAGAACCAGACACATTTAGAACCGGGTCAAACAGAACGTCACCTGGGACCTGACTTGCATTATCGGTCAGATCCGGACTGGATGCAGAAGGATATGGGTCAGACGAGTTCAGGTGGGTGCTGCCCGAATACTGCGGGACCCTCACATACACTCCTATACTGCGCCATACGCTGATGCCCTATATAGGTGACAATGGCGCCCCCCAGTCCTGTGGGATGTCACTGGTATATAGTGGTTAGTGCTGACCAAAAGTGCCCAAGGAAGGACAACGGGGGACAGGGATATGGGGGACCAAGATTGATGTGGGGAGAGAACTGCTGTAGAGCAAACTGCTGAAAAACTTCATGCTGTGTATATCCCATAATAATCTATACAATGTATCACTCCCATCATCCCTGACCCCAGGAGCTGACAATCTAATCTCCTATCACATACAATGTATCACTCCCATCATCCCTGACCCCAGGAGCTGACAATCTATTCTCCCATCATACAATGTATCACTCCCATCATCCCTGACCCCAGGAGCTCACAATCTAATCTCCTATCACATACAATGTATCACTCCCATCATCCCTGACCCCAGGAGCTCACAATCTAATCTCCTATCACATACAATATATCACTCCCATCATCCCTGACCCCAGGAGCTCACAATCTAATCTCCTATCATACAATGTATCACTCCCATCATCCCTGACCCCAGGAGCTCACAATCTAATCTCCTATCACATACAATGTATCACTCCCATCATCCCTGACCCCAGGAGCTCACAATCTAATCTCCTATCACATACAATGTATCACTCCCATCATCCCTGACCCCAGAAGCTCACAATCTAATCTCCTATCATACAATGTATCACTCCCATCATCCCTGACCCCAGGAGCTCACAATCTAATCTCCTATCACATACAATGTATCACTCCCATCATCCCTGACCCCAGGAGCTCACAATCTAATCTCCTATCATACAATGTATCACTCCCATCATCCCTGACCCCAGGAGCTCACAATCTAATCTCCTATCATACAATGTATCACTCCCATCATCCCTGACCCCGGGAGCTCACAATCTTATCTCCTATCATACAATGTATCACTCCCATCATCCCTGACCCCAGGAGCTCACAATCTAATCTCCTATCACATACAATGTATCACTCCCATCATCCCTGACCCCAGGAGCTCACAATCTAATCTATCACATACAATGTATCACTCCCATCATCCCTGACCCCAGGAGCTCACAATCTAATCTCCTATCACATACAATGTATCACTCCCATCATCCCTGACCCCAGGAGCTCACAATCTAATCTCCTATCATACAATGTATCACTCCCATCATCCCTGACCCCAGGAGCTCAGAATCTAATCTCCTATCATACAATGTATCACTCCCATCATCCCTGACCCCAGGAGCTCACAATCTAATCTCCTATCACATACAATGTATCACTCCCATCATCCCTGACCCCAGGAGATCACAATCTAATCTCCTATCGCATACAATGTATCACTCCCATCATCCCTCACCCCAGGAGCTCACAATCTAATCTCCTATCACATACAATGTATCACTCCCATCATCCCTGACCCCAGGAGCCCACAATCTAATCTCCTATCACATACAATGTATCACTCCCATCATCCCTGACCCCAGGAGCTGACAATCTAATCTCCTATCATACAATGTATCACTCCCATCATCCCTGACCCCAGGAGCTCACAATCTAATCTCCTATCATACAATGTATCACTCCCATCATCCCTGACCCCAGGAGCTCACAATCTAATCTCCTATCACATACAATGTATCACTCCCATCATCCCTGACCCCAGGAGCTCACAATCTAATCTCCTATCACATACAATGTATCACTCCCATCATCCCTGACCCCAGGAGCTCACAATCTAATCTCCTATCATACAATGTATCACTCCCATCATCCCTGACCCCAGGAGCTCACAATCTAATCTCCTATCATACAATGTATCACTCCCATCATCCCTGACCCCAGGAGCTCACAATCTAATCTCCTATCATACAATGTATCACTCCTATCATCCCTGACCCCAGGAGCCCACAATCTATTCTCCTATCATACAATGTATCACTCCCATCATCCCTGACCCCAGGAGCTCACAATCTAATCTCCTATCATACAATGTATCACTCCCATCATCCCTGACCCCAGGAGATCACAATCTAATCTCCTATCATACAATGTATCACTCCCATCATCCCTGACCCCAGGAGCTCACAATCTAATCTCCTATCATACAATGTATCACTCCCATCATCCCTGACCCCAGGAGCTCACAATCTAATCTCCTATCATACAATGTATCACTCCCATCATCCCTGACCCCAGGAGCTCACAATCTAATCTCCTATCATACAATGTATCACTCCCATCATCCCTGACCCCAGGAGCTCACAATCTAATCTCCTATCATACATTGTATCACTCCTATCATCCCTGACCCCAGGAGCTCACAATCTAATCTCCTATCATACAATGTATCACTCCCATCATCCCTGACCCCAGGAGCTCACAATCTAATCTCCTATCACATACAATGTATCACTCCCATCATCCCTGACCCCAGGAGCTCACAATCTAATCTCCTATCACATACAATGGTCATTATTTGGGCTGTAGGAGGAGATCAGGGGTTGATAATATATAACAATATACGGAACATTTATCATTATATTTACACAATTTTTATCGCGTTACGAGTGATTTTCCAGCTTGAATGTCTTTGCCCCTATTCATATTTGTATTTGCGCCATTGTTTGTTTGCCCTCTCTCTTTTGCACTTTCTTCATTATTTTTATAGTTACGCAGGGGGCGTGGCTTATCATGCATAAATAGATGCGTTTCTTTTATGCCGCAGGATGTGGGATGTTCATTGCTGCGTGTTTTCCCCATTTTTAAAAATCCGTACAATTTAGTATGTTGCGCAATTTCTCAAATGAGACACAGGAGCCCGCCAAAAAAAAAACTGTGCAAATTTTCACACAAATGTTAAATCCATTTCCCCCCCCCCTTTTTCTTTTCATTTGCGCAGGTTTTTCTGTCTGTGTCTAGTTTGAGAAATTGCACAAGCAACATAATAAATGGCGCAGATTTTTAATAGATCGTAAACGGAGGAAAAGAACTCGCATGAGTGAACTTTACACATCATGCGCCATAAATACAACAGATCTGATTGCGCACACTAAGCCACGCCCCTTGCAAAAATACAAGAAATTACCAACGAAACGCCATCAGCCAAAATCTGCCAAAAAAGCTGCGCAAAAACCATTCAAAGTGCCCGCATAGTCTCTTGGGAGTTGTGGCCCCTGGTCTCGTCTGTACCCGGGGCCCCGGTTGTAGTGCAAAAAAGCTCCAGGGACAGACAAGGTGGACGGGATGCGGAGTAACAATAATTAGGAAACTGCGCGGGGGGCATGCTGGGAGTTGTAGTTTTGCAACAACTAGAGTCATAGTGTGTGGGAAAACACTGGCATAGAGAACAGAGATTTAATTTATCCCTGTGTATGAATGATGACATCACTACTCTCATTGTATCAATGATGACATCACTTCTCTCATTGTATGAATGATGACATCACTTCTCTCATTGTATCAATTATGACATCACTTCTCTTATTGTATGAATGATGACATCACTTCTCTTATTGTATGAATGATGACATCACTTCTCTTATTGTATCAATGATGACATCACTTCTCTCATTGTATCAATGATGACATCACTTCTCTTATTGTATGAATGATGACATCACTTCTCTCATTGTATCAATGATGACATCACTTCTCTTATTGTATGAATGATGACATCACTTCTCTCATTGTATCAATGATGACATCACTTCTCTCATTGTATCAATGATGACATCACTTCTCTTATTGTATGAATGATGACATCACTTCTCTCATTGTATCAATGATGACATCACTTCTCTTATTGTATGAATGATGACATCACTTCTCTCATTGTATCAATGATGACATCACTTCTCTCATTGTATCAATGATGACATCACTTCTCTTATTGTATGAATGATGACATCACTTCTCTCATTCTATCAATGATGACATCACTTCTCTCATTGTATGAATGATGACATCACTTCTCTCATTGTATCAATGATGACATCACTTCTCTCATTGTATGAATGATGACATCACTTCTCTTATTGTATGAATGATGACATCACTTCTCTCATTGTATGAATGATGACATCACTTCTCTTATTGTATGAATGATTACATCACTTCTCTTATTGTATGAATGATGACATCACTTCTCTCATTGTATGAATGATGACATCACTTCTCTCATTGTATGAATGATGACATCACTTCTCTCATTGTATGAATGATGACATCACTTCTCTCATTGTATGAATGATGACATCACTTCTCTCAGTGTATGAATGATGACATCACTTCTCTCATTGTATGAATGATGACATCACTTCTCTCATTGTATGAATGATGACATCACTTCTCTCATTGTATGAATGATGACATCACTTCTCTCATTGTATGAATGATGACATCACTTCTCTCATTGTATGAATGATGACATCACTTCTCTCATTGTATCAATGATGACATCACTTCTCTCATTGTATCAATGATGACATCACTTCTCTTATTGTATGAATGATGACATCACTTCTCTCATTGTATCAATGATGACATCACTTCTCTCATTGTATCAATGATGACATCACTTCTCTCATTGTATGAATGATGACATCACTTCTCTCATTGTATGAATGATGACATCACTTCTCTCATTGTATGAATGATGACATCACTTCTCTCATTGTATGAATGATGACATCACTTCTCTCAGTGTATGAATGATGACATCACTTCTCTCATTGTATGAATGATGACATCACTTCTCTCATTGTATGAATGATGACATCACTTCTCTCATTGTATGAATGATGACATCACTTCTCTTATTGTATGAATGATGACATCACTTCTCTTATTGTATGAATGATGACATCACTTCTCTCATTGTATGAATGATGACATCACTTCTCTTATTGTATGAATGATGACATCACTTCTCTCATTGTATGAATGATGACATCACTTCTCTCATTGTATGAATGATGACTTCACTTCTCTCATTGTATGAATGATGACATCACTTCTCTCATTGTATGAATGATGACATCACTTCTCTCATTGTATCAATGATGACATCACTTCTCTCATTGTATGAATGATGACATCCCTTCTCTTATTGTATGAATGATGACATCACTTCTCTTATTGTATCAATGATGACATCACTTCTCTCATTGTATGAATGATGACATCACTTCTCTCATTGTATGAATGATGACATCACTTCTCTCATTGTATCAATGATGACATCACTTCTCTCATTGTATGAATGATGACATCACTTCTCTTATTGTATGAATGATGACATCACTTCTCTTATTGTATCAATGATGACATCACTTCTCTCATTGTATGAATGATGACATCACTTCTCTTATTGTATGAATGATGACATCACTTCTCTCATTGTATGAATGATGACATCACTTCTATTATTGTATGAATGATTACATCACTTCTCTTATTGTATGAATGATGACATCACTTCTCTCATTGTATGAATGATGACATCACTTCTCTCATTGTATGAATGATGACATCACTTCTCTCATTGTATGAATGATGACATCACTTCTCTCATTGTATGAATGATGACTTCACTTCTCTCATTGTATGAATGATGACTTCACTTCTCTCATTGTATGAATGATGACATCACTTCTCTCATTGTATGAATGATGACATCACTTCTCTTATTGTATGAATGATGACATCACTTCTCTCATTGTATGAATGATGACATCACTTCTCTTATTGTATGAATGATGACATCACTTCTCTCATTGTATGAATGATGACATCACTTCTCTCATTGTATCAATGATGACATCACTTCTCTCATTGTATGAATGATGACATCCCTTCTCTTATTGTATGAATGATGACATCACTTCTCTTATTGTATCAATGATGACATCACTTCTCTCATTGTATGAATGATGACATCACTTCTCTCATTGTATGAATGATGACATCACTTCTCTCATTGTATCAATGATGACATCACTTCTCTCATTGTATGAATGATGACATCACTTCTCTTATTGTATGAATGATGACATCACTTCTCTTATTGTATCAATGATGACATCACTTCTCTCATTGTATGAATGATGACATCACTTCTCTTATTGTATGAATGATGACATCACTTCTCTCATTGTATGAATGATGACATCACTTCTATTATTGTATGAATGATTACATCACTTCTCTTATTGTATGAATGATGACATCACTTCTCTCATTGTATGAATGATGACATCACTTCTCTCATTGTATGAATGATGACATCACTTCTCTCATTGTATGAATGATGACATCACTTCTCTCATTGTATGAATGATGACTTCACTTCTCTCATTGTATGAATGATGACTTCACTTCTCTCATTGTATGAATGATGACATCACTTCTCTCATTGTATGAATGATGACATCACTTCTCTTATTGTATGAATGATGACATCACTTCTCTCATTGTATGAATGATGACATCACTTCTCTTATTGTATGAATGATGACATCACTTCTCTCATTGTATGAATGATGACATCACTTCTCTTATTGTATCAATGATGACATCACTTCTCTCACTCCTGTTATCATTCATAAAAAGGAATGAATGAAACCTCTGTATCTATGATGACATCACTACTGTGTATGCAAAATGACATCTCTACTCACATGAATAACTCTTATTATTGATGACATCACTACTTGCTGCATCCTCTCTGTAAGTGATGTCATCATTCATACAGGTGATATCATTCTGTGAGCAGTCATGGTTTATACATGGATAGTAGTGATGCCATTCACACTTGGACAACTGTAATATCATTCATACATGGAGAATAGTGATGTCACAAGTCATACATAGAGTGTGGTGATGTCATCAATGCTTCCCATGTATGAATAGTGATGTAATCACCAGTGTCATCATCCTCCAGTAATGAAGATCTGCTGAGGTCTGTGTCGGGGTAAATCACTTCCCCTGTGTCCTCTGCACAGTACAACTTCTCTGCTCCTGTATTCTGCTGTAAGGATTATACAGGATCCATCATATCTATCTGTAGTGCTCCCCCTGTGTCCTCTGCACAGTACAACTTCTCTGCTCCTGTATTCTGCTGTAAGGATTATACAGGATCCATCATATCTATCTGTAGTGCTCCCCCTGTGTCCTCTGCACAGTACAACTTCTCTGCTCCTGTATTCTACTGTAAGGATTATACAGGATCCATCATATCTATCTGTAGTGCCCCCCCCCCCCTGTGTCCTCTGCACAGTACAACTTCTCTGCTCCTGTATTCTGCTGTAAGGATTATAAAGGATCCATCATATCTATCTGTAGTGCTCCCCCTGTGTCCTCTGCACAGTACAACTTCTCTGCTCCTGTATTCTACTGTAAGGATTATACAGGATCCATCATATCTATCTGTAGTGCTCCCCATGTGTCCTCTGCACAGTACAACTTCTCTGCTCCTGTATTCTGCTGTAAGGATTATACAGGATCCATCATATCTATCTGTAGTGCTCCCCCTGTGTCCTCTGCACAGTACAACTTCTCTGCTCCTGTATTCTGCTGTAAGGATTATAAAGGATCCATCATATCTATCTGTAGTGCTCCCCCTGTGTGTCCTCTGCACAGTACAACTTCTCTGCTCCTGTATTCTGCTGTAAGGATTATACAGGATCCATCATATCTATCTGTAGTGCCCCCCCTGTGTTCTCTGCACAGTACAACTTCTCTGCTCCTGTATTCTGCTGTAAGGATTATACAGGATCCATCATATCTATCTGTAGTGCTCCCCCTGTGTGTCCTCTGCACAGTACAACTTCTCTGCTCCTGTATTCTGCTGTAAGAATTATACAGGATCCATCATATCTATCTGTAGTGCCCCCCCCTGTGTCCTCTGCACAGTACAACTTCTCTGCTCCTGTATTCTGCTGTAAGGATTATACAGGATCCCTCATATCTATCTGTAGTGCCCCCCCTGTGTGTCCTCTGCACAGTACAACTTCTCTGCTCCTGTATTCTGCTGTAAGGATTATACAGGATCCATCATATCTATCTGTAGTGCTCCCCCTGTGTCCTCTGCACAGTACAACTTCTCTGCTCCTGTATTCTGCTGTAAGGATTATACAGGATCCATCATATCTATCTGTAGTGCTACCCCTGTGTGTCCTCTGCACAGTACAACTTCTCTGCTCCTGTATTCTGCTGTAAGGATTATACAGGATCCCTCATATCTATCTGTAGTGCTCCCCCTGTGTCCTCTGCACAGTACAACTTCTCTGCTCCTGTATTCTGCTGTAAGGATTATACAGGATCCCTCATATCTATCTGTAGTGCTCCCCCTGTGTGTCCTCTGCACAGTACAACTTCTCTGCTCCTGTATTCTGCTGTAAGGATTATACAGGATCCATCATATCTATCTCTAGTGCTTCCCCTGGGTCCTCTGCACAGTACAACTTCTCTGCTCCTGTATTCTGCTGTAAGGATTATACAGGATCCATCATATCTATCTGTAGTGCTCCCCCTGTGTCCTCTGCACAGTACAACTTCTCTGCTCCTGTATTCTACTGTAAGGATTATACAGGATCCATCATATCTATCTGTAGTGCTCCCCCTGTGTCCTCTGCACAGTACAACTTCTCTGCTCCTGTATTCTACTGTAAGGATTATACAGGATCCATCATATCTATCTGTAGTGCCCCCCCCCCCCCGTGTCCTCTGCACAGTACAACTTCTCTGCTCCTGTATTCTGGCTGTAAAGATTATACAGGATCCATCATATCTATCTGTAGTGCTCCCCCTGTGTCCTCTGCACAGTACAACTTCTCTGCTCCTGTATTCTGCTGTAAGGATTATACAGGATCCATCATACACAAAGGGAGCAGTTGCCCATAGCAACCAATTCAATTCCAGGCCTCTGAGAAATGAAAGCTGGGATTTGATTGGTTGCTATGGACGACAGCCCCATTGATCGTCTGCACAAGGTTTGATCGATCTCCCCTGTGGGGTCCAGAAGGTAAAATCCTGTACACAACCTACAATACTGGGGACTATTGGGGGCCCGGGGCCCATGTTTCCTGCCATTCCCTCTCATTGTTTATATTGTAAATGAGGAACCTTGAGAATAAAGGACAGAATAAAGGACAAAGAGAGACCCCCTGACCCATAAACATTAGGGGGGGGGGGGGGGGAGTAGGGCCACATATCTGTACTCTACTACAGTCTTCAACCTGCGGACCTCCAGATGTTTCAAAACTACAACTCCCAGCATGCCCGGACAGCCGTTGGCTGTCCTGGCATGCTGGGAATTGTAGTTTTGCAACATCTGGAGGTCCGCAGGTTGGAGACCACTGCTCTACTGGATAGGGGGTAACAGGGGTATAAAACGAAGAGATGGGGCCGAATACCTGTAATTCCAGGGGGGGTAGTGGGCAACATACCTGTAGTCCAAAGGATGGGGGCAGGAGGAGTGGGGGGCTACAAACCTGTAGTGCCAGGGATAATGGGGGAGATTTATCAAAATCTGTCCAGAGGAAAAGTTGCCCAGTTGCCCATAGCAACCAATCAGATCGTTTCTTTCATTTTTAACAAGGTCTCTGCAAAATGAAAGAAGAAATCTGATTGGTTGCTATGGGCAACTGGGCAACTTTTCCTTTGCGCAGGTTTTGATAAATCTCCCCCCAATGGGAATAATGGGAGTAGTGGGGCCCCTTATCTGTAGCCCCAGAGATGATCCCATGAGGTGATCTTGTCACGTATTCAGGTCCCCCGAGGAGTTGACAAGTTCTCATTGGTTTCCAAATCTGTCGTTGTGGATGATTAATTATTTGTACAAAGTGGCGCTATTGTTCCGCAATACCGGTAATAGAACAATGACCCTATAACCTGTGAGCGGCAGCGTTCTGCATCACTCCTGGAATATTTTATTGCCATATGGCGCAAGAGCTGACACTTATTTGCCACTTTTTGGCTGCGCTTCTACATGTGGTGCGGCGGCCATCTTGCTGCCTGTTGTCACCTGTTCTGTCCCTGTGACTCTCGCCCCAGTGTCCCATAATCCGGGTCCACCTGTCCCCCCTCCTCACAAGTCAGCGTTCTGCCCTCCTGCCGGCCACACATGCCCGCCTAATCCTCTTACGTGACCCAGGCAGCCAGGATTAACCCCTCCAGACGTCCACGATCCAGACATAGCAGGAGGCCCAAAATAGACGTTGTATATAGGAAAGAAGGACTGTGGGACATGAAAGATAGATAAATATCAGAGGCAGGGAAGTGGTACTGTGCATCATCCATATTTACAGGATAAGGACAGAATACAGCCATCATACAGGACAGGGGAAGCGGTACTGTGCAGTGTGTATGTATATATATATATATATATATATATATATATATATATATATACAGAATAAGAGCAGATAATGAGGATTACACCCAGTATATATGGTGGAGGGCATGGGGTTGAAAGTTGCCCCTTGTGCCGGTCCTATGATTGTGGCCCCTGGTTCTGTATGATAGGAGTTGTAGTACACTCCATTAGGGACCACACATTATGTATACGGCCGCACCTGTCGTGGAGGGGGTGGGGTGGGGGTCATGTGTCGTGTAGAACCCTGAGAATATCGATGTCCGGTTACCGTACGGGACAAAGTGGCCATTGTGCGCTCCGAGCCGTGTGCTGGGAAAGTCGTCTTCATGTCCTGGCCGTGAGGTGATCATCTCTGCGGCTGACAATGGCGCCTCTCAGGGATCTGTGACACGGGGAGCAGCCAAAAAGACGCGGCGTGTAACCAGATCCCTGCCGCTCCATTGTCTGTGCGCAGCGTATTGTCCGGAGCGGCCCATTTACTGACCCCATGGGGGGCAACAGAACAGTCACACGGGTCTAAAATCTCATCACACGAGGACACTGTTACACTGCATAGATACACTGGTATGTCACACAGCTTAGATACATCGCAAGGGGAAAATGTTACACTGCTTAGATACAGGAATACGTAACATCATTACATTGTTCACAGCTTAGATACACTGGTATGTGACACAGATTAGATGCATTGCAAGGGGACACTGTTACACTGCATAGATACACTGGTATGTCACACAACTTAGATACATCGCAAGGGGAAAATGTTACACTGCTTAGATACAGGAATACGTAATATCATTACAGTGTTCACAGCTAAGTTACACTGGTATGTCACACAGCTTAGATACATCGCAAGGGGAAAATGTTACACTGCTTAGATACAGGAATACGTAATATCATTACAGTGTTCACAGCTTAGATACACTGGTATGTCACACAGCTTATATGCATTGCAAGGAAACACTGTTACACTGCATAGATACACTGGTATGTCATACAGCTTAGATACATTGCAAGGGGAAAATATTACACTGCTTAGATACTGGAATCAGAACACCATTACAGTGTTCACAGCTTAGATACACTTGTATGTCACACAGCTTAGATACACCTCAAGGGGAAAATGTTACACTGCTTAGATACAGGAATACGTAACATCATTACAGTGTTCACAGCTTAGATACACTGGTATGTGACACAGCTTGGATACATTTTAAGGGGACAATGTTATACTGCTTCGATACAGGAATATGTAAAATCATTACAGTGTTCACAGTTTAGATACACTGGTATTTGACACAGCTTAGATACATTGCAAGGGGACAATGTTACACTGCTTAGATACAGGAATACATAACATCATTACAGTGTTCGCAGCTTAGATACAGGAATATATAATATTACAGTGTTACACAGTTTAGATACACGGGTATGTCACACAGGTAAAATGTTACACTGCTTAGATACATCACAAGGGGGACAGTGTTGCCTAGATACACAGATACATTATAAGGGGAGAATGTTACCCAGCTTAGATACAGGGATGCATAATATCATTATAGTGTAACACAGCTTAGATACATGGGTACATCACAATACATAATGTTACACTGCTTAGATTTGTGTTTCCCAACCAGGGCACCTCCAGCTGTTGCAAAACTACAACTGCCACAATGCCTGGACAGCCGAAGGCTGTCCAGGCATGCTGAGAGTTGTAGTTTTGCAACAGCTGGAGGCATTCCGGTTGGTAAACACTGACTTAGATACACAGATACATCACAAGGGGACAGTGTTCCCCAGCTTAGATACACAAATACATAACATCATTACAGTGTTACATCTTAATTAAAAGAAAACTTCAAACATAATAGGTGTTTTACTTCTCATAAAAAGCAGCCCCAAATACTGCGTAAGAACGTAGCTTAGATACAGGGATACATGACACGGATACAGTATACAGGTATGTGTCCACACAGGGCAGATTTGTTGTGGATTTGCTGCAGATTTTGACTTTTCTACTGAATTTGACTGGAAAAATCTGCAGCAAAACTGCAACTGATCTGCAGCATGTGAACGTACCCTACGGCGGGTTTCACATAGGAGTAATGCAGCCGCATTTTGCATCCATATTACAAAAAACCTGACTGCGGGGTCTGATGGCCTGAATGGACAGCGGTCAGAAAGGCGATTGGGCCTAAACTTGCTAAATATAGGGATACATGGCAGGGATACACAGTATCACATACAGTGGGGCAAAAAAGTATTTAGTCAGCCACCAATTGTGAAAGTTCTCCCCCTTATAAAGATGAGAGGCTGAAATTATCATCATAGGTTATAACCTCAACTATGAGAGACAGAATGAGAAAAAAAATCCATATGGTGGAAAATAATTATTTGGTCAATAAGAACAGTTCATCTCTCATACTTTGTTATATCCCCTTTGTTGGCAATGACAGAGGTCACATGTTTTCTGTCTTCACAAGGTTTCACACACTGTTGCTGGTATTTTGGCCCATTCCTCCATGCAGATCTCCTCTAGAGCAGTGATGTTTTGGGGCTGTCGCTGGGCAACACGAGCTTTCAACTGCCTCCAAAGGTTTTCTACGGGGTTGAGATCTGGAGACTGGCTAGGTCACTCCAGGACCTTGAAATGCTTCTTATGAAGCCACTCCTTGGTTGCCCGGGCGGTGTGTTTGGGATCATTGTCATGCTGAAAGACCCAGCCTCATTTCATCTTCAATGCCCTTGCTGATGGAAGGAGGTTTTCACTCAGAATCTCTCGATACATGGCCCCATTCATTCTTTCGTTTACACAGATAAGTCATCCTGGTCCCTTAGCAGAAAAACAGCCCCAAAGCATGATGTTTCCATCCCCATGCTTCACAATAGGTATGGTGGATGCAACTCTGTATCTCTGGATGCAACTCAGCATTCTTTCTCCTTCAAACAAGACGAGTTGAGTTTTTACTAAAAAGTTCTACTTTAGTTTCATCTGACCATATGACATTCTCCCAATCCTCTTCTGGATCATCCAAATGCTCTCTATCAAACTTCAGACGTGCCTGGACATGTACTGGCTTAAGCAGGGGGACACGTCTGGCACTGCATGATTTGAGGCCCTGGCGGCGTAGTGTGTTACTGATGGTAGCCTTTGTTACTTTGGTCCCAGCTCTCTGCAGGTCATTCACTAGGTCCCCCCGTGTGGTTCTGGGATTTTTTCTCACCGTTCTTGTGATCATTTTGACACCACGGGTTGAGATCTTGCGTGGAGCCCCAGATGGAGGGAGATGATCAGTGTCTTGTATGTCTTCAATTATCTAATAATTGCTCCCACAGTTGATTTCTTCACACCAAGCTGCTTGCCTATTGCAGATTCAGTCTTTCCAGCCTGGTGCAGGTCTACAATTTTGTTTCTGGTGTCCTTCGACAGCTCTTTGGTCTTGACCATAGTGGAGTTTGGAGTGTGACTGTTTGAGGTTGTGGACAGGTGACTTTTATACTGATAACAAGTTCACACAGGAGCCATTAATACAGGTAACGAGTGCAGGACAGAGGAGACTCTTAAAGAAGAAGTTACAGGTCTGTGAGAGACAGAAATCTTCTTGTTTGTAGGTGACCAAATACTTATTTTCCACCATAATTTGCAAATAAATTCTTAATAATCGGACAATGTGATTTTATGGATTTTTTTTTTCTCATTCTGTCTCTCATAGTTGAGGTTATAACTTATGATGGAAATTACAGCCTCTCATCTTTATAAGGGGGAGAACTTGCACATTTGGTGGCTGACTAAATACTTTTTTCCGCACTGTAGACCTGCCTAAATATAGGGATACATGGCAGGGATACACACAGTATCACACAGACCTGCCTAAATATAGGGATACATGGCAGGGATACACGCAGTATAACACAGACCTGCCTAAATATAGGGATACATGGCAGGGATACATGTAGTATAACACAGACCTGCCTAAATATAGGGATACATGGCAGGGATGCACGTAGTATCACACAGACCTGCCTAAATATAGGGATACATGACAGGGATACACGTAGTATCACACAGACCTGCCTAAATATAGGGATACATGGCAGGGATACATGTAGTATAACACAGACCTGCCTAAATATAGGGATACATGGCAGGGATACATGTAGTATAACACAGACCTGCCTAAATATAGGGATACATGGCAGGGATACATGTAGTATAACACAGACCTGCCTAAATATAGGGATACATGACAGGGATACACGTAGTATCACACAGACCTGCCTAAATATAGGGATACATGGCAGGGATACACGCAGTATCACACAGACCTGCCTAAATATAGGGATACATGGCAGGGATACACGCAGTATCACACAGACCTGCCTAAATATAGGGATACATGACAGGGATACACGTAGTATCACACAGACCTGCCTAAATATAGGGATACATGACAGGGATACACACAGTATCACACAGACCTGCCTAAATATAGGGATACATGGCAGGGATACACACAGTATAACACAGACCTGCCTAAATATAGGGATACATGGCAGGGATACACGTAGTATCACACAGACCTGCCTAAATATAGGGATACATGGCAGGGATACACACAGTATAACACAGACCTGCCTAAATATAGGGATACATGGCAGGGATACACGTAGTATCACACAGACCTGCCTAAATATAGGGATACATGTCAGGGATACACGCAGTATCACACAGACCTGCCTAAATATAGGGATACATGGCAGGGATACACGTAGTATCACACAGACCTGCCTAAATATAGGGATACATGGCAGGGATACACGTAGTATAACACAGACCTGCCTAAATATAGGGATACCTGGCAGGGATACACGCAGTATAACACAGACCTGCCTAAATATAGGGATACATGGCAGGGATACACGCAGTATCATACAGACCTGGCTAAATATAGGGATACATGGCAGGGATACACGCAGTATAACACAGACCTGCCTAAATATAGGGATACATGGCAGGGATACACGCAGTATAAC
This sequence comes from Hyla sarda, assembly GCF_029499605.1. Classification (NCBI taxonomy): domain Eukaryota; kingdom Metazoa; phylum Chordata; class Amphibia; order Anura; family Hylidae; genus Hyla; species Hyla sarda. The sequence goes on along the minus strand of NC_079196.1, from coordinate 12,348,813 downwards.
ACAGACCTTCCTAAATATAGGGATACATGGCAGGGATACACGTAGTATAACACAGACCTGCCTAAATATAGAGATACATGGCAGGGATACACGTAGTATCACACAGACCTGGCTAAATATAGGGATACATGGCAGGGATACACGCAGTATAACACAGACCTGCCTAAATATAGAGATACATGGCAGGGATACACGTAGTATCACACAGACCTGCCTAAATATAGGGATACATGGCAGGGATACACACAGTATAACACAGACCTGCCTAAATATAGGGATACATGGCAGGGATACACACAGTATCACACAGACCTGCCTAAATATATGGATACATTGCAGGGATACACGTAGTATCACACAGACCTGCCTAAATATAGGGATACATGGCAGGGATACACATAGTATAACACAGACCTGCCTAAATATAGGGATACATGGCAGGGATACACGTAGTATAACACAGACCTGCCTAAATATAGGGATACATGGCAGGGATACACGTAGTATCACACAGACCTGCCTAAATATAGGGATACATGGCAGGGATACACGTAGTATCACACAGACCTGCCTAAATATAGGGATACATGGCAGGGATACACACAGTATCACACAGACCTGCCTAAATATAGGGATACATGGCAGGGATACACGTAGTATCACACAGACCTGCCTAAATATAGGGATACATGGCAGGGATACACGTAGTATAACACAGACCTGCCTAAATATAGGGATACATGGCAGGGATACATGTAGTATAACACAGACCTGCCTAAATATAGGGATACATGGCAGGGATACATGTAGTATAACACAGACCTGCCTAAATATAGGGATACATGGCAGGGATACACGCAGTATCACACAGACCTGCCTAAATATAGGGATACATGGCAGGGATACACGCAGTATCACATAGACCTGCCTAAATATAGGGATACATGGCAGGGATACACGCAGTATCATACAGACCTGCCTAAATATAGGGATACATGGCAGGGATACACGTAGTATAACACAGACCTGCCTAAATATAGGGATACATGGCAGGGATACACGTAGTATAACACAGACCTGCCTAAATATATGGATACATGGCAGGGATACACGCAGTATCACACAGACCTGCCTAAATATAGGGATACATGGCAGGGATACACGCAGTATCATACAGACCTGCCTAAATATAGGGATACATGGCAGGGATACACACAGTATAACACAGACCTGCCTAAATATAGGGATACATGGCAGGGATACACGCAGTATCATACAGACCTGCCTAAATATAGGGATACATGGCAGGGATACACGCAGTATAACACAGACCTGCCTAAATATAGGGATACATGGCAGGGATACACGTAGTATCACACAGACCTGCCTAAATATAGGGATACATGGCAGGGATACACACAGTATAACACAGACCTGCCTAAATATAGGGATACATGGCAGGGATACACGTAGTATCACACAGACCTGCCTAAATATAGGGATACATGGCAGGGATACACGTAGTATAACACAGACCTGCCTAAATATAGGGATACATGGCAGGGATGCACGCAGTATCACACAGACCTGCCTAAATATAGGGATACATGGCAGGGATACACGCAGTATCACACAGACCTGCCTAAATATAGGGATACATGGCAGGGATACACGTAGTATCACACAGACCTGCCTAAATATATGGATACATGGCAGGGATACACGTAGTATCACACAGACCTGCCTAAATATATGGATACATGGCAGGGATACACGCAGTATCACACAGACCTGCCTAAATATAGGGATACATGGCAGGGATACACGCAGTATAACACAGACCTGCCTAAATATATGGATACATGGCAGGGATACACGTAGTATCACACAGACCTGCCTAAATATATGGATACATGGCAGGGATACACGCAGTATCACACAGACCTGCCTAAATATAGGGATACATGGCAGGGATACACGTAGTATCACACAGACCTGCCTAAATATAGGGATACATGGCAGGGATACACACAGTATCACACAGACCTGCCTAAATATAGGGATACATGGCAGGGATACACGTAGTATAACACAGACCTGCCTAAATATAGGGATACATGGCAGGGATACACGCAGTATCATACAGACCTGCCTAAATATAGGAATACATGGCAGGGATACACGTAGTATAACACAGACCTGCCTAAATATAGGGATACCTGGCAGGGATACACGTAGTATAACACAGACCTGCCTAAATATAGGGATACATGGCAGGGATACACGCAGTATAACACAGACCTGCCTAAATATAGGGATACATGGCAGGGATGCACGTAGTATCACACAGACCTGCCTAAATATAGGGATACATGGCAGGGATACACGTAGTATCACACAGACCTGCCTAAATATATGGATACATGGCAGGGATACACACAGTATAACACAGACCTGCCTAAATATAGAGATACATGGCAGGGATACACACAGTATAACACAGACCTGCCTAAATATAGGGATACATGGCAGGGATACACGTAGTATAACACAGACCTGCCTAAATATAGGGATACATGGCAGGGATGCACGTAGTATCACACAGACCTGCCTAAATATAGGGATACATGGCAGGGATACACGTAGTATCACACAGACCTGCCTAAATATATGGATACATGGCAGGGATACACACAGTATCACACAGACCTGCCTAAATATAGGGATACATGGCAGGGATACACGCAGTATAACACAGACCTGCCTAAATATAGGGATACATGGCAGGGATACACGCAGTATCACACAGACCTGCCTAAATATAGGGATACTGTCACGATGCCGGCTGGCAGGTAGTGGATCCTCTGTGCCAGAGAGGGATGGAGAGGACCGCGCTAGTGGACCGGTTCTAAGCCACTACAGGTTTTCACCAGAGCCCGCCGCAAAGCGGGATGGTCTTGCTGCGGCGGTAGTGACCAGGTCGTATCCACTAGCAACGGCTTACCTCTCTGGCTGCTGAAGATGCAGAATATAGGCGCGGTACAAGGGAGTAGGCAGAAGCAAGGTCGGACGTAGCAGAAGGTCGAGGCAGGCAGCAAGGATCGTAGTCAGGGGCAACGGCAGGAGGTCAGGAACACGGGCTAGGAACAGACAAGGGAACGCTTTCACTAGGCACTAAGGCAACAAGATCCGGCCAGGGAGTGCAAGGGAGGAGACTAGATATAAGCAGGGAACAGGTGGGAACCAATTAAGCTAATTGGGAAGATTGGGCCAGGCACCATCATTGGTGCACTGGCCCTTTAAATCGCAGAGACCCGGCGCGCGCGCGCCCTAGGGAGCGGGGCCGCGCGCGCCGGGACAGGACCGAGGGAGAGCGAGTCAGGTACGGGGACCGGGGTGCGCATCGCGAGCGGGCGCTACCCGCATCGCGAATCGCACCCCGGCTGAAGGCGGGACCGCAGCGCACCCGGTCAGTGGATCTGACCGGGGCGCTGCAACAACGAAGATGAGGCGAGCGCTCCGGGGAGGAACGGGGACCCGGAGCGCTCGGCGTAACAGTACCCCCCCCCTTGGGTCTCCCCCTCTTCTTGGGGCCAAAGAACCTGAGAAAGAAAAACTCAATTTTTTCGTGATGAGGTCCGATGCAAATTAGGAGGGGTTCTGTGTGGAAACGTACGAGACAGTCCAATCTTTTATTGTAAAAACAATAGATGTAGAGGGGTCTGGCGAGACTGGTCACAGGAACGTAGAACCTGTTGATGAGAGAGGCCAAAAAAAATTTTCCTGCAGATCCGGAATCCAAGAAGAGCATAGTAGAGAAGGAGAAGGTAGAGGCAGATATCCGCACAGGCACAGTAAGGCGTGGAGAAGCAGAGTTGACATCAAGAACTGTGTCACCTTTGTGCGGAGTCAGCGTACGTCTTTCCAGGCGGGGAGGACGGATAGGACAATCCTTCAGGAAGAGTTCGGTACCGGCATAGTACAGGCAAAGATTCTCCATGCGGCGTAGTGTCCTCTCTTGAGGTGTCAAGCAAGACCGGTCAACTTGCATAGCCTCCGCGGCGGGAAGCACAGGAACAGATTGCAGAGGACCAGAGGGGAGAGGAGCCGGAGAGAAAAAACGCTTCGTGCGAACAAAGTCCATATCCAGGCGGAGCTCCAGACGCCATCCGGAAGAACGCATGTCAATGCGAGTGGCAAGGTGAATGAGTTCATGTAGGTCAGCAGGAGTCTCTCGTGCGGCCAGAACATCTTTAATGTTGCTGGATAGGCCTTTTTTAAAGGTCGCGCAGAGAACCTCACTATTCCAAGACAACTCGTAAGCAAGAGTACGGAACTGAATGGCGTACTCGCCAACGGAAGAAACACCCTGGGCCAGGTTCAGCAGGGCAATCTCGGCTGAAGAAGCTCGGGCAGGTTCCTCAAAGACACTTCGAATTTCCGAGAAGAAGGAGTGTACAGAGGCAGTGACGGGGTCATTGCGGTCCCAGAGCGGTGCGGCCCATGACAGGGCTTTTCCAGACAGAAGGCTGACTACGAAAGCCACCTTAGACCTTTCAGTAGGAAACTGGTCCGACATCATCTCCAAGTGCTGGGAACATTGCGAAAGAAAGCCACGGCAATACTTAGAGTCCCCATTAAATTTGTCCGGCAAGGACAGGCAGAGGCTAGGAGTGGCCACTCGCTGCGGAGGAGGTGCAGGAGCTGGCGGAGGAGAAGATTGCTGGAGAAGTTGCGACTGAAGTTGGTGCGAAATGGTGGACATTTCCGACAGCTGACGGGTTAGAAGGGCGATCAGTCGGGCTTGCTGGGCGGCCACCGTGGTGAGGTCAGCGACAACTGACAGAGGAACTTCAGCGGGATCCATGGCCGGATCTACTGTCACGATGCCGGCTGGCAGGTAGTGGATCCTCTGTGCCAGAGAGGGATGGAGAGGACCGCGCTAGTGGACCGGTTCTAAGCCACTACAGGTTTTCACCAGAGCCCGCCGCAAAGCGGGATGGTCTTGCTGCGGCGGTAGTGACCAGGTCGTATCCACTAGCAACGGCTTACCTCTCTGGCTGCTGAAGATGCAGAATATAGGCGCGGTACAAGGGAGTAGGCAGAAGCAAGGTCGGACGTAGCAGAAGGTCGAGGCAGGCAGCAAGGATCGTAGTCAGGGGCAACGGCAGGAGGTCAGGAACACGGGCTAGGAACAGACAAGGGAACGCTTTCACTAGGCACTAAGGCAACAAGATCCGGCCAGGGAGTGCAAGGGAGGAGACTAGATATAAGCAGGGAACAGGTGGGAACCAATTAAGCTAATTGGGAAGATTGGGCCAGGCACCATCATTGGTGCACTGGCCCTTTAAATCGCAGAGACCCGGCGCGCGCGCGCCCTAGGGAGCGGGGCCGCGCGCGCCGGGACAGGACCGAGGGAGAGCGAGTCAGGTACGGGGACCGGGGTGCGCATCGCGAGCGGGCGCTACCCGCATCGCGAATCGCACCCCGGCTGAAGGCGGGACCGCAGCGCACCCGGTCAGTGGATCTGACCGGGGCGCTGCAACAACGAAGATGAGGCGAGCGCTCCGGGGAGGAACGGGGACCCGGAGCGCTCGGCGTAACAGATACATGGCAGGGATACACGTAGTATCACACAGACCTGCCTAAATATAGGGATACATGGCAGGGATACACACAGTATCACACAGACCTGCCTAAATATAGGGATACATGGCAGGGATACACGTAGTATCACACAGACCTGCCTAAATATAGGGATACATGACAGGGATACACGTAGTATCACACAGACCTGCCTAAATATAGGGATACATGACAGGGATACACACAGTATCACACAGACCTGCCTAAATATAGGGATACATGGCAGGGATACATGTAGTATAACTGTTACGCCGAGCGCTCCGGGTCCCCGCTCCTCCCTGGAGCGCTCGCTACACTCTCTCCGCTGCAGCGCTCCGGTCAGATCCACTGACCCGGGGCGCTGCGATTCTGCTGCCAGCCGGGATGCGATTCACGATGCGGGTAGCGCCCGCTCGCGATGCGCACCCCGGCTCCCGTACCTGACTCGCTCTCCCTCGGTCCTGTCCCGGCGCGCGCGGCCCCGCTCCCTAGGGCGCGCGCGCGCCGGGTCTTTGCGATTTAAAGGGCCACTGCGCCGCTGATTGGCGCAGTGATTCCAATTAGTGTCTTCACCTGTGCACTTCCCTATATCACCTCACTTCCCCTGCACTTCCCTGCCGGATCTTGTTGCCATTGTGCCAGTGAAAGCGTTCCTTGTATGTTCCTAGCCTGTGTTCCAGACCTCCTGCCGTTGCCCCTGACTACGATCCTTGCTGCCTGCCCCGACCTTCTGCTACGTCCGACCTTGCTTCTGTCTACTCCCTTGTACCGCGCCTATCTTCAGCAGCCAGAGAGGTTGAGCCGTTGCTAGTGGATACGACCTGGTCACTACCGCCGCAGCAAGACCATCCCGCTTTGCGGCGGGCTCTGGTGAAAACCAGTAGTGACTTAGAACCGATCCACTAGCACGGTCCACGCCAATCCCTCTCTGGCACAGAGGATCCACTACCTGCCAGCCGGCATCGTGACAGTAGATCCGGCCATGGATCCCGCTGAAGTTCCTCTGCCAGTTGTCGCTGACCTCACCACGGTGGTCGCCCAGCAGTCACAACAGATAGCGCAACAAGGCCAACAGCTGTCTCAACTGACCGTTATGCTACAACAGTTACTACCACAGCTTCAGCAGTCATCTCCTCCGCCAGCTCCTGCACCTCCTCCGCAGCGAGTGGCCGCTCCTGGGCTACGCCTATCCTTGCCGGATAAATTTGATGGGGACTCTAAGTTTTGCCGTGGCTTTCTTTCCCAATGTTCCCTGCATCTGGAGATGATGTCGGACCTGTTTCCCACTGAAAGGTCTAAGGTGGCTTTCGTAGTCAGCCTTCTGTCCGGAAAAGCCCTGTCATGGGCCACACCGCTCTGGGACCGCAATGATCCTGTCACTGCCTCTGTACACTCCTTCTTCTCGGAAGTCCGAAGTGTCTTTGAGGAACCTGCCCGAGCCTCTTCTGCTGAGACTGCCCTGTTGAACCTGGTCCAGGGTAATTCTTCCGTTGGCGAGTATGCCGTACAATTCCGTACTCTTGCTTCAGAATTGTCCTGGAATAATGAGGCCCTCTGCGCGACCTTTAAAAAAGGCCTATCCAGCAACATTAAAGATGTTCTGGCCGCACGAGAAATTCCTGCTAATCTACATGAACTTATTCACCTAGCCACTCGCATTGACATGCGTTTTTCCGAAAGGCGTCAGGAGCTCCGCCAAGATATGGACTCTGTTCGCACGAGGCGTTTCTTCTCCTCGGCTCCTCTCTCCTCTGGTCCCCTGCAATCTGTTCCTGTGCCTCCCGCCGTGGAGGCTATGCAGGTCGACCGGTCTCGCCTGACACCTCAAGAGAGGACACGACGCCGCATGGAGAACCTCTGCCTGTACTGTGCTAGTACCGAACACTTCCTGAGGGATTGTCCTATCCGTCCTCCCCGCCTGGAAAGACGTCCGCTGACTCCGCACAAAGGAGAGACAGTCCTTGATGTCTACTCTGCTTCTCCACGTCTTACTGTGCCTGTGCGGATGTCTGCCTCTGCCTTCTCCTTCTCTACCGTGGCCTTCTTGGACTCTGGATCTGCAGGAAATTTTATTTTGGCCTCTCTCGTCAACAGGTTCAACATCCCAGTGACCAGTCTCGCCAGACCCCTTTACATCAATTGTGTAAACAATGAAAGATTGGACTGTACCATACGCTTCCGCACGGAGCCCCTTCTAATGAGCATCGGATCTCATCACGAGAGGATTGAACTTTTGGTCCTCCCCAATTGCACCTCGGAAATTCTCCTTGGACTTCCCTGGCTTCAACTTCATTCCCCAACCCTGGATTGGTCCACTGGGGAGATCAAGAGTTGGGGGCCCTCTTGTTCCAAGGACTGTCTAAGACCGGTTCCCAGTAACCCTTGCCGTGACTCTGTGGTTCCCTCAGTAACCGGTCTCCCTAAGGCCTATATGGACTTCGCGGATGTTTTCTGCAAAAAACAAGCTGAGACTCTACCTCCTCACAGGCCTTATGATTGCCCTATCGACCTCCTCCCGGGTACTACTCCACCCCGGGGCAGAATTTATCCTCTCTCTGTCCCAGAGACTCTTGCCATGTCTGAGTATGTCCAGGAAAATTTAAAAAAGGGCTTTATCCGTAAATCCTCCTCTCCTGCCGGAGCTGGATTTTTCTTTGTGTCCAAAAAAGATGGCTCCCTACGTCCTTGCATTGACTACCGCGGTCTTAATAAAATCACGGTTAAGAACCGCTACCCCCTACCCCTCATCTCTGAACTCTTTGATCGCCTCCAAGGTGCCCACATCTTTACTAAATTGGACTTAAGAGGCGCCTATAACCTCATCCGCATCAGAGAGGGGGATGAGTGGAAAACGGCGTTTAACACCAGAGATGGACACTTTGAGTATCTGGTCATGCCCTTTGGCCTGTGCAACGCCCCTGCTGTCTTCCAAGACTTTGTCAATGAAATTTTTCGTGATCTGTTATACTCCTGTGTTGTTGTATATCTGGACGATATCCTAATTTTTTCTGCCAATCTAGAAGAACACCGCCAGCATGTCCGTATGGTTCTTCAGAGACTTCGTGACAATCAACTCTATGCCAAAATTGAGAAATGTCTGTTTGAATGCCAATCTCTTCCTTTTCTAGGATATTTGGTCTCTGGCCAGGGACTACAAATGGATCCAGACAAACTCTCTGCCGTCTTAGATTGGCCACGCCCCTCCGGACTCCGTGCTATCCAACGCTTTTTGGGGTTCGCCAATTATTACAGGCAATTTATTCCACATTTTTCTACCGTTGTGGCTCCTATCGTGGCTTTAACCAAAAAAAATGCCGATCCCAAGTCGTGGCCTCCTCAAGCGGAAGACGCCTTTAAACGACTCAAGTCTGCCTTTTCTTCGGCTCCCGTGCTCTCCAGACCTGACCCTTCCAAACCCTTCCTATTGGAGGTTGATGCCTCCTCAGTGGGAGCTGGAGCTGTTCTTTTACAAAAAAATTCTTCCGGGCATGCTGTCACTTGTGGTTTTTTTTCTAGGACCTTCTCTCCGGCTGAGAGGAACTACTCCATCGGGGACCGAGAGCTTCTAGCCATTAAACTAGCACTTGAGGAATGGAGGCATCTGCTGGAGGGATCAAGATTTCCAGTTATTATTTACACCGACCACAAGAACCTCTCCTACCTCCAGTCTGCCCAACGGCTGAATCCTCGCCAGGCCCGGTGGTCTCTGTTCTTTGCCCGATTTAATTTTGAGATTCACTTTCGTCCTGCCGATAAGAACATTAGGGCCGATGCTCTCTCTCGTTCCTCGGATGCCTCAGAAGTTGAACTCTCTCCGCAACACATCATTCCACCTGACTGCCTGATCTCCACTTCTCCAGCCTCCATCAGGCAAACTCCTCCAGGAAAGACCTTTGTTTCTCCACGCCAACGCCTCGGAATCCTCAAATGGGGTCACTCCTCCCATCTCGCTGGTCATGGGGGCATCAAGAAATCTGTGCAACTCATCTCCCGCTTCTATTGGTGGCCGACTCTGGAGACGGATGTTGTGGACTTTGTGCGAGCCTGCACTATCTGTGCCCGGGATAAGACTCCTCGCCAGAAGCCCGCTGGTTTTCTTCATCCCCTGCCTGTCCCCGAACAGCCTTGGTCTCTGATTGGTATGGATTTTATTACTGATTTACCCCCTTCCCGTGGCAACACTGTTATTTGGGTGCTCGTTGATCGATTCTCCAAAATGGCACATTTCATCCCTCTTCCTGGTCTTCCTTCAGCGCCTCAGTTGGCTAAACAATTTTTTGTACACATTTTTCGTCTTCACGGGTTGCCTACGCAGATCGTCTCGGATAGAGGCGTCCAATTTGTGTCTAAATTCTGGAGGGCTCTCTGTAAACAACTCAAGATTAAATTAAATTTTTCTTCTGCATATCATCCCCAGTCCAATGGACAAGTAGAAAGAATTAACCAAGTCTTGGGTGATTATTTGCGACATTTTGTTTCCTCCCGCCAGGATGACTGGGCAGATCTCCTTCCATGGGCCGAATTCTCGTATAACTTCAGAGTCTCTGAATCTTCCTCCAAATCCCCATTTTTCGTGGTGTACGGCCGTCACCCTCTTCCCCCCCTCCCTACCCCCTTGCCCTCTGGTCTGCCCGCTGTGGATGAAATTTCTCGTGACCTTTCCATTATATGGAGAGAGACCCAAAATTCTCTCTTACAGGCTTCTTCACGCATGAAGAGGTTCGCGGATAAGAAAAGAAGAGCTCCTCCCGTTTTTTCCCCTGGAGACAAGGTATGGCTCTCCGCTAAATATGTCCGCTTCCGTGTCCCTAGCTACAAGTTGGGACCACGCTATCTTGGTCCTTTCAAAATTTTGTGTCAAATTAATCCTGTCTCTTACAAACTTCTTCTTCCTCCTTCTCTTCGTATCCCTAATGCCTTTCACGTCTCTCTTCTTAAACCACTCATCCTCAACCGTTTTTCTCCCAAATCTGTTCCTCCCACTCCTGTTTCCGGCTCCTCGGACATCTTCTCTGTCAAAGAGATCTTAGCCTCTAAAAAGGTCAGAGGGAAAAATTTTTTTTTAGTGGACTGGGAGGGTTGTGGTCCTGAAGAGAGATCCTGGGAACCTGAGGACAACATCCTAGATAAAAGTCTGCTCCTCAGGTTCTCAGGCCCTAAAAAGAGGGGGAGACCCAAGGGGGGGGGTACTGTTACGCCGAGCGCTCCGGGTCCCCGCTCCTCCCCGGAGCGCTCGCTACACTCTCTCCGCTGCAGCGCTCCGGTCAGATCCACTGACCCGGGGCGCTGCGATTCTGCTGCCAGCCGGGATGCGATTCACGATGCGGGTAGCGCCCGCTCGCGATGCGCACCCCGGCTCCCGTACCTGACTCGCTCTCCCTCGGTCCTGTCCCGGCGCGCGCGGCCCCGCTCCCTAGGGCGCGCGCGCGCCGGGTCTTTGCGATTTAAAGGGCCACTGCGCCGCTGATTGGCGCAGTGATTCCAATTAGTGTCTTCACCTGTGCACTTCCCTATATCACCTCACTTCCCCTGCACTTCCCTGCCGGATCTTGTTGCCATTGTGCCAGTGAAAGCGTTCCTTGTATGTTCCTAGCCTGTCTTCCAGACCTCCTGCCGTTGCCCCTGACTACGATCCTTGCTGCCTGCCCCGACCTTCTGCTACGTCCGACCTTGCTTCTGTCTACTCCCTTGTACCGCGCCTATCTTCAGCAGCCAGAGAGGTTGAGCCGTTGCTAGTGGATACGACCTGGTCACTACCGCCGCAGCAAGACCATCCCGCTTTGCAGCGGGCTCTGGTGAAAACCAGTAGTGACTTAGAACCGATCCACTAGCACGGTCCACGCCAATCCCTCTCTGGCACAGAGGATCCACTACCTGCCAGCCGGCATCGTGACAATAACACAGACCTGCCTAAATATAGGGATACATGGCAGGGATACACGTAGTATAACACAGACCTGCCTAAATATAGGGATACATGGCAGGGATACACGCAGTATCACACAGACCTGCCTAAATATAGGGATACATGACATCACGGGCCCTGGATTACAGTCATTCGCACAGATGTCCATTCGGCCGCTTTGTGATTTTGGCCTCGTCTAAAGATAGAAAGGAAGTGAAACTAAAACTGCAATTCACTGGTTATTGGAGGAAAAACATCCTGTTCTCCTTTCTCCAAACTGATGGGAATCTGAGGGCGTCCTGTCATCCCAACATCTTCATCATCAATCATCATCATCATCTTCATCATCATCATCATCATCATCATCGCTGGATCAGTGAGAAGGCATCAAATGCAATAAAGCAGTGTTTACCATCCAGTGTGCCTCCAGCTGTTGCAAAACCACATCTCCCAGCATGGGTATCCGGGCATACTGGGAGTTATAGCCTTGCAACAGCTGGAGGCGCACTGGTTGGGAAACACTGATATAGCAACTTTGGGCATGAGTGTTCACACCCTGAGTGTGCTAAACACGTTTTCTCCTACGACACTTTAAGTCAATGGGATTGTCTCGGTTTTTAGCTAAAAAGTGGATACAATTGTATCCAGTCTAGACAGTGCTCTGTGAGCTTAAGATCCTGAACCCCAGTCTGATACATTGTACATAACCATTCCTGCACTTAGCTGAGAAGTGATACAATGGTATCCAGTCTAGACAGTGCTCTGTGAGCTAAACAGCCTGGAACCCAGACTGATACATTGTATATAGCTAGTTATGTTCTCATCTGAGAAGTGATACAATTGTATCCAGTCCACACAATGCTCTTTGAGCTAAACACTTCAGCAGCTGTGGCATGCATTGTCTAGACTGGATACAATTGTATCACTTCTCAGCTGAGAACATAACTAGCTATATACAATGTATCAGTCTGGATTCCAGGCTGTTTAGCTCACAGAGCATTGTCTAGACTGGATACAATTGTATCACTTCTCAGCTGAGAACATAACTAGCTATATACAATGTATCAGTCTGGATTCCAGGCTGTTTAGCTCACAGAGCATTGTCTAGACTGGATACAATTGTATCACTTCTCAGCTGAGAGCAGGACTAGCTATATACAATGTATCAGTCTGGAGTCCAGGATGTTTAGCTCACAGAGCATTGTCTAGACTGGATACAATTGTATCACTTCTCAGCTGAGAGCAGGACTAGCTATATACAATGTATCAGTCTGGAGTCCAGGCTGTATAGCTCACAGAGCATTGTCTAGACTGGACACAATTGTATCACTTCTCAGCTGAGAGCAGGACTATCTATGTACAATGTATCAGTCTGGGGTCCAGGATGTTTAGCTCACAGAGCATTGTCTAGACTGGATACAATTATATCACTTCTCAGCTGAGAGCAGGTCTAGCTATATACAATGTATCAGTCTGGAGTCCAGGCTGTATAGCTCACAGAGCATTGTCTAGACTGGATACAATTGTATCACTTCTCAGCTGAGAGCAGGACTAGCTATATACAATGTATCAGTCTGGAGTCCAGGGTGTTTAGCTCACAGAGCATTGTCTAGACTGGACACAATTGTATCACTTCTCAGCTGAGAGCAGGACGAGCTATGTACAATGTATCATTCTGGAGTCCAGGATGTTTAGCTCACAGAGCATTGTCTAGACTGGACACAATTGTATCACTTCTCAGCTGAGAGCAGGACGAGCTATGTACAATGTATCATTCTGGAGTCCAGGATATTTAGCTCACAGAGCATTGTGTAGACTGGATACAATTGTATCACTTCTCAGCTGAGAGCAGGATTAGCTATGTACAATGTATCAGTCTGGAGTCCAGGATGTTTAGCTCACAGAGCATTGTCTAGACTGGATACAATTGTATCACTTCTCAGATGAGAGCAGGACTAGCTATGTACAATGTATCAGTCTGGAGTCCAGGATGTTTAGCTCACAGAGCATTGTGTAGACTGGATACAATTGTATCACTTCTCAGCTGAGAACATAACTAGCTATATACAATGTATCAGTCTGGATTCCAGGCTGTTTAGCTCACAGAGCATTGTTTAGACTGGATACAATTGTATCACTTCTCAGCTGAGAGCAGGACTAGCTATATACAATGTATCAGTCTGGAGTCCAGGCTGTATAGCTCACAGAGCATTGTCTAGACTGGACACAATTGTATCACTTCTCAGCTGAGAGCAGGACTAGCTATGTACAATGTATCAGTCTGGGGTCCAGGATGTTTAGCTCACAGAGCATTGTTTAGACTGGATACAATTGTATCACTTCTCAGCTGAGAGCAGGACTAGCTATATACAATGTATCAGTCTGGAGTCCAGGCTGTATAGCTCACAGAGCATTGTCTAGACTGGACACAATTGTATCACTTCTCAGCTGAGAGCAGGACGAGCTATGTACAATGTATCATTCTGGAGTCCAGGATGTTTAGCTCACAGAGCATTGTGTAGACTGGATACAATTGTATCACTTCTCAGCTGAGAGCAGGATTAGCTATGTACAATGTATCAGTCTGGAGTCCAGGATGTTTAGCTCACAGAGCATTGTCTAGACTGGATACAATTGTATCACTTCTCAGCTGAGAGCAGGACTAGCTATGTACAATGTATCAGTCTGGAGTCCAGGATGTTTAGCTCACAGAGCATTGTCTAGACTGGATACAATTGTATCACTTCTCAGCTGAGAACATAACTAGCTATATACAATGTATCAGTCTGGATTCCAGGCTGTTTAGCTCACAGAGCATTGTTTAGACTGGATACAATTGTATCACTTCTCAGCTGAGAGCAGGACTAGCTATATACAATGTATCAGTCTGGAGTCCAGGCTGTATAGCTCACAGAGCATTGTCTAGACTGGACACAATTGTATCACTTCTCAGCTGAGAGCAGGACTAGCTATGTACAATGTATCAGTCTGGGGTCCAGGATGTTTAGCTCACAGAGCATTGTCTAGACTGGATACAATTGTATCACTTCTCAGCTGAGAGCAGGACTAGCTATATACAATGTATCAGTCTGGATTCCAGGCTGTTTAGCTCACAGAGCATTGTTTAGACTGGATACAATTGTATCACTTCTCAGCTGAGAGCAGGACTAGCTATATACAATGTATCAGTCTGGAGTCCAGGCTGTATAGCTCACAGAGCATTGTCTAGACTGGACACAATTGTATCACTTCTCAGCTGGGAGCAGGACTAGCTATATACAATGTATCAGTCTGGAGTCCAGGGTGTTTAGCTCACAGAGCATTGTCTAGACGGGACACAATTGTATCACTTCTCAGCTGAGAGCAGGACGAGCTATGTACAATGTATCAGTCTGGAGTCCAGGGTGTTTAGCTCACAGAGCATTGTCTAGACTGGATACAATTGTATCACTTCTCAGCTGAGAGCAGGACGAGCTATGTACAATGTATCAGTCTGTGGTCCGGGATGTTTAGCTCACAGAGCATTGTCTAGACTGGATACAATTGTGTATACTTCTCAGCTGAGAGCAGGACTAGCTATGTACAATGTATCAGTCTGGAGTCCAGGATGTTTAGCTCACAGAGGATTTTCTAGACTGGATACAATTGTATCACTTCTCAGCTGAGAGCAGGACTAGTTATGTACAATGTATCATTCTGGAGTCCAGGATGTTTAGCTCACAGAGCATTGTCTAGACTGGATACAATTGTATCACTTCTCAGCTGAGAGCAGGACTAGCTATGTACAATGTATCAGTCTGGAGTCCAGGATGTTTAGCTCACAGAGGATTTTCTAGACTGGATACAATTGTATCACTTCTCAGCTGAGAGCAGGACTAGTTATGTACAATGTATCAGTCTGGGGTCCAGGATGTTTAGCTCACAGAGCATTGTCTAGACTGGATACAATTGTATCACTTCTCAGCTGAGAGCAGGACGAGCTATGTACAATGTATCATTCTGGAGTCCAGGATGTTTAACTCA
This sequence comes from Hyla sarda, assembly GCF_029499605.1. Lineage (NCBI taxonomy): Eukaryota > Metazoa > Chordata > Amphibia > Anura > Hylidae > Hyla > Hyla sarda. The sequence goes on along the minus strand of NC_079196.1, from coordinate 12,333,260 downwards.
CAGAGCATTGTCTAGACTGGATACAATTGTATCACTTCTCAGCTGAGAGCAGGATTAGCTATGTACAATGTATCAGTCTGGAGTCCAGGATGTTTAGCTCACAGAGCATTGTCTAGACTGGATACAATTGTATCACTTCTCAGATGAGAGCAGGACTGGTTATGTAGGAGGGATACTGCCTCTGAATGTAAGCTGTAGTGTTTTTATTTATTGACAGCAAGCAAGGATCTTGAAAATAATGAAACAATGAGGAAACAATCCAAATTATACTAGAAAGTTGTCAGAACTTTTCATTCATTTTAGACAGTTTTATTAAGGAAAAAAAGTCAGCAAATGACACCCATCTATGTCTGCTCATAGGTCTGTGGGTTTATGATATTGCGGCTGTGTTGCCAGGAGGGGGCGCTGTAATGTGGGGTCTGACAGATGATGTGACTTGGAGCTGTTATCAGGCCGAGCTGTGAGCGCAGAGACAGGAGATTTGTTCTGGTATTTCCTGGTAACACCCAGTATGTGCGGAATCCAGTGTATTAATAGAGGGTGACAGGGTTAACCCCTTCAGTGCCACCCCGCACCACATCATTTCCCCTGCACATTTATGTAAATTGTCTTTTCATATCACACACAATGCGTCACTCTCATCATTCCTGACCCCAGGAGCTTACAATCTGATTTAAGACACACCGGGGGATTGGGTAAGAATAACTCTGGGTACGGTTTAACAACCACGGTGCCTCCAGCTGTTGCAAGACTACAACTCCCAGCATGCCCGGACAGCCAAAGGCTGTCCGGGCATGCTGGGAGTTGTAGTCTTGCAACAGCTGGAGGCACAGACATAGGGGGTGCTAACAAGCTGATTGGTAGGGGTTTGACAGCTGGGGCCTCCAAAAGGAACAGAGCACTTTGCGCATGGAGTCAGTGCTCCATTCATTCTCTATGGGGCTTCTGAGCGTTACCGAGCTCAGCACTTGGCAATGTCCAGAAGCCTCATAGAGAATGAATGGAGTGCTGGCCAAGCATGCACCATGTAGTCTGTTCTCTCTGGGTGACATTCACCTCCATTCTCTTGATCCGCGGGGGGGCCCAGAAGTCAGACCCTCTCTAATCTGCATCATATGGATTAGAGATTATATCATTCGGCCACACGACTGTCTACATTTTCTGGATCGGTTACACATTGACAGGTGACACTGCTGATGTGTTACCTTCTTCCTACAACTATGAAATCTGCCGACGTAAAATTTTCAAAATCAAGATTTAACCCCATTTCAAGATTATGCGACATTTATCTTGCGTATTTTTATTTATTTATTTATCTTTTTTTGCACAAATTGGTGTTGTGTAGTTTTCTTTGTGTTTTTTTTTTCCCCCCCAACAGATATTTTCTCTAAGGTTTCCCTATATTTTGCACTTTTCCCTACATTTTGCTTTTTTTACACACGTTCTGATCTGTCGGGTTTTCCTCGGCTCAAATCATCCACCACATTTTCTGTGGAAACCTTAGTAAATGTTTTGGGATTTTTCAAAAAATGTTGGGGACACGCCCCCTTTTTGTGTGACCATGCCCTCTTTTTTTTTTTAGGGTTTTCTCAGTAAAATGGAGAGTCGGTCGTTTCTTTTTTTCAATTCTGGCGCAGACAGAATTTCTGGCTCAATGCGCCACAATCCGGCGCACAACCCGACAAAACATGGCGGTTTAAAATAGTAAATCAGGGCCACTGTGTTAGATTGACCGTAGGATGCACCACGCTCCCGTTTTTTCCTCGCGACATATTTTTTTTATGTGATCAGAGTTCAGGATGTTTATTGGAGCCGTCTAGACTGTGGCAGCCTGTGATAAGGACCGGATCATGGTGGCGGGGAGGGGCGGGACCCGTCGCTAGAAAGGAAATGTCAGGTCGGTGTGATTGCGACGCTTCAGATCCCGACCTCTTTGGCTTTTGTTAACAGAAAATTCCTCTGGACGCCAAATCTTCTCCACCCAAAATCCTGACATCCGAAGGCGAAGATTCCAAGTGTCTACAAGAGGCTGAGAAGTCTCCAACCCCCCCCCCCCACACACACACACACTTTACATGGGGTTCATCACCTAACGCAACTGCTCGATCCTTCATGTAAAATGTGCATTTTTGGGTTTTCATGTAAAATGGTGATGCGAAAATGTAGATTTCTATTTTATTTGGAGTCTGCAGATATCTGGGTCATAGCCCTGTATTTAAAGCTGCAAAAAGAAAAAAGCAAAATCCAGCTTACCGTCATGTAAGTCAGTCCTTAGGAGAGACCATTGGTTCAGGGGTCACGATGAAAGAAGCCAAGCCTTTTCCCGGTGGAAACACGATAACAGGATATGTGGAGTTCCCCAGCTCCCAAGATAGGGTTAAAACTTCAAAAACTTTGTTGAAACATTATTTAAATGGTGAACAAAAGATGTTACTGAATCGTAAAAAATTCAACAGAAACTCTGACGTGTTTTGAACCTAGAGGTTCTTAGTCATGGCATTGCCATGACCAAGAACCGCGCAGTTCGAAACGCGTCAGAGTTTCTGTTGCATTCTTTCATTGCGTTACTGTATCTACAGTCCGTGTAACACTTTGTCTATTCTCTACTACTGTTTATGTGTCTTCACTTTCCTTCTCAGACCCCCACGCTGTAGACCCATCCATGGACTTGAGGAATCACTTACATCTCATTTTCTTATTTCAGTTGTTGGGATCACCCAGAAATCAGCGACACAGCGTCACCTGAACAAGAGGACTCCGCACATGGACACCACATACATCTCCACCACCAGAGGAGGAGACAGGACCCTCTTATCCGTCACCAATGACACCAACGTGTCAGACACTACTGAGATTCCCAACACGTATCCGATGAACAATAGGAGTCACAAATCCTGGACCAGGAATATCACAGAGGATTCACCAACCACTGCGTGGGGGTACGGGAACGCCACGGAGGATGCCGAGGTCAGAAATCCGTCTTCCCAGGCTGCATCATCAGTGCCTGGCACATATCCTCTACAGACCCCATCATATGTGATCACCACGTACCCATCCCCCACATCTCACCACATGTCCAATTCTACATTTCCATTCACTAGTGTCCCTGTTACTGCACCCACCACAAGGGGCAGCCCAGAGACCACAGGGGTTACATCTAACATCTCCTCCATTGATCCATCATCATTCTCACCCTCGGATATGCCTGGGGTTGAGTCCTCATCTTCTATGTTGACGTTGGTGGCCACCACCAGTGCGCCATCTTCATCACCCCTTGTGGAAGTAATAACACAGACTCTGGCGGTCTCCTCGTCCTCCCCCCTCCCCTCCACATTTGTCTCTGCTGCTCGCTCCTCAGTGTCGCCATCTATAGCAGAAACTTCATCAAATCCTAACACGACCGAGACTCCTTACCCCCTGACAGCTGTGTCCTCTACACCCGGGCTCCCTGCAACGTCTACATATCTGCCACCATTTCTCAACACAGAATCCACACCGGGAGATGATGGAACAGAGAAGAACAGGACCCTAGTGTCCTCCATATCACCGACAGCCAACAATACGTCAATAGTAGTGAGTCCTGAGACCCCCGGGGTGGTCACTGAGAGGCGATCACATGATGAGACAATGGCGACAGCACAAGATGTAACCACAATGGAAACCACAGTGATGTTTACAGAGGGAAATGGGACGCAGAGGGTCACGGTGGGAACAAGGCTCCCTGGGATCCCAACCCAGACTATGGATTACGCTCCTTCTACTACATCCACCAACAATGACCCGCTGGCTCCATCACTGCACGACACCACACCTAAGATGGCACATGACACTATGAGGACAGCGGGGCCTGGAACCCCAGTACTGACCACTGCGGATCAAGAGGTTGTGACTGAGAGGACCACCTTAATAGAGTGCAATACTCAGCCACCAAGGCCGTACACCACAGTCAGCACAAAGGGCAAAAAGATTCTTCCTACTCCGACCCCTCCGAGCACTACACCCACTGTGAGACACGAAGACACCACTGTAACCATCCCTCCCGCCACCACTCATTCGAAGAAGACTCCGACTGCCGCAGGTGAGATGTTAGCTATGTTATCTGCAGGTTCTATATGCCCAAATATCTGTCCTAACCCAATTTTTGCATCCTCAGCTAGTCCCTGCTCCTCCAGTCCTTGTCAAAACAGGGGTCTCTGCAAGGAAAGTCAGGATTTGAAAGGCTTCAGATGTGATTGTCCAGCAGGTTGGAGCGGCGATCTCTGCAACAAAGGTGAGATTTAGGGAGTTAGGTCAGGAGAGCTTGATGTCCTCCATCAGCAATGACCTATCACCCCCTTTCCCCCTCTGGCCAGGGTTAAAGGGGTACTCCGGAGGAAAATATATGTTTTTAAATCAACTGGTGCCAGAAAGTTTTGCAAAATTACTTCTATATAAAAATCTTAATCCTTCCAGTACTTATCAGTTGCTTTATGCTCCAGAGGAAGCTGTGTAGTTCTTTCCAGTCTGACCACAGTGCTCTCTGCTGACACCTCTGTCCGTGTCAGCAGAGAGCACTGTGGTCAGACTGGAAAGAACTACACAGCTTCCTGTGGAGCATAAAGCAGCTGATAAGTACTGGAAGGATTAGGATTATTAAAGAGAAGTAATTTACAAATCTGTATCATTTTCAGGCACCAGTTGAGTTAAAAACATTTATTTTCCCCCCAGATTACCCCTCTAAAGCAAAAATCTGCTTTATCTATACTAAACAGCGCCACCCATAGGTTCTGTATTGTAATACAGCGCAACCCCATTCACGTCACTGGAAATGGACTGTAATGTGGTGTCAGGTTGTGAGGTGAAGGGCAGATGTTATGGCCCGAGGGGCAGATGGTTTTAACCCCTTCTTGTTGTGACGCCAGGGTGTGGTTTAGCCTTAACCACCCGAAGGTAATACCGCTGGTCCTGGGCAAGGCACTGGGGCAATTAAGACACCAGCGCCAGATTAAAGATAACGGCAACTTTACTGAGGCAAGACAGGGGATATAGTCTTTGCAGTATAGCCAAATATCCCAGGGAGGTGGCCAGTGACACAGGGGGACCTCGCAGGCTTGCTGGGACTTGCAGTAGTTAGACTGACTTTAGTGCAGGCCACGGTGACTAAAGATGACTTGACAGAGATGGTGACTGACAATAAGATGACTTGATTTAATGATGACCGATTTGTGGCCTCCAATGCTCTGGACACAGACACTGGAACAACTTGACTAGACTTGATCTCAGGAACTAAGAGAGAGATTGCAGCCCCTCCCCTGGTCATATAGGGGGACTGTGCCAGGAGCCTATAGGTCACTTGGCGGGTCACCTGGTCACTGGAGCCCTCTGGGTAACAATCATGTGGTACAAACATTAAAGCAACAGTGCATTAAATGAGGCAAATCTATATACATAATGGGGGTATGCTGCAGGGGAGCCCTGGGGACATGCAGGGACTCTGCCTGACAGGACTGTAAAGGGCCACATAATCCCGTACTGGGACATCACAGTAATACCAGACACAAACCATTAATAGATGTGACGCTGTTCCTGGAGAAAATAAGCCAGTGTTTTCTAGTCTCTACTTATGGTCTTGGTCATCAGGGAACCGTTTTACATAATATTGTCAGATGAGGACGTTTTTGCGTGTTTTTGCCAAAAAAGCAGCCTCCCCCTGAGGACACCATAGAACAGTTCTTTGTCCCCGATTCCCCGATCAGAAATCCAAGGACCATGATGTGCAGTTTCATAATACTGTATGGTGGACCAGTACTCATGGGAGTCACATGATCTCGCTTCGGGAAAACTGTACGGTGGTGATACATAGTGACGAAAGACAGCGAGCAGGAAGCCACCTTCCATATGACCGCCTGACTGTACATTGTCTTATTCTCTATCTTCCAGATGTGGATGAATGTCTCTCCAGCCCCTGCCCAGCACTGAGCAAATGCGTCAATTCTAGGGGCTCCTTCAGCTGCCAATGCCCTTTGGGGTATCTCCTGGAGAAGGGCGCGGGCTGTGTTCTTGGTAAGTGTTTCCAGATAACAGCCCCCCTATGGGAGTTGTAGTTTTGAAACAGCTGGAGGCACCCTGATTGGAAAACACTGTTCTAGAGCCTGCGTCTCTAAACTGTGGACCTCCAGCTGTAGAAAAACTACAACTCCCAGCATGCCCGGACAGCCGTTGGCTGTCCGGGCATGCTGGGAGTTGTAGTTTTGCAACAGCTGGAGGCACCCTGGTTGGGAAACACTGACTTAGACTCTTAGGCTATGTTCACACTCTGATATACGCGTGTTCTACAATGAAAAATAACCTTAAAGGGGTACTCCACTGGAAAATATTTTCTTTTAAATCAACTGGTGCCAGAAAGTTA